>NC_139989.1:66983150-67050650 GCF_964263955.1 Coregonus lavaretus
ATAAAATGCTGGTTTGCATTATGTCTGTTGTTGAAATTAATTGCTCCATCGTTGCCTGCACCGAAAATTGACGTCCCTGCCTTTGAAGCAATGTGGAAATTAAAAGTTATATAATTATTTTCAGAACTTCTGGCTTTGTCTCTCACCTGTGGCACTTCTGCTCGTTTCTTTTCTCAGTAAGGTTGCGGAAAAGTCCCATATAAAAACAGTCTAGAATGTGTTTTTCACATGATGTTTTAGCCTAGACGGTGAACTAATTAATCTGTGCGAACCAGCCAGTGACACTGAAATGTATGTAATATTTTTCAGAGCAAGATTTTGGTTAACTAAATACAGTGTCAAGCCAGCAGTCTAGCATAGAAACTTGGGTACCGTAGTCAGACGCTTTATGCATTGTGCCACTGGCCCTGCTGGAGAATGAGTGACGTACCATATTTTAATTGTCAAATTGACAGAGCAAGCAATGCAAACTTGAAGTGTATTCAATGTTTAAAAAGGCTTCTCAAGTTTGTCATTCAAACTTGAAAAAAGCACACTTGATTTGGCCTAACTAATATTTTATCAACCCCAATCAAAAAAAGTTTGTTTGATTTATAATCTACATAATAAGTCACATTTCCAGTTGCTGAGGGATTCTTGTTCTGTGAAAGTGGCTCAAATTCAGATGTGGGATCTGAAGTTAAACAAGTACCTGCCAAATGACAAGATATGAGTTCCCATACCGGGAGTTGAACCTGGGCCACCTGGGTGAAAACCAGGAATCCTAACCGCTAGACCATATGGGAAGATGCTACGGTACAATAAACTTTACAGGCACATTGATAAAGGTCAATAAAACGCTGGTTTGCATTATGTCTGTTGTTGAAATTAATTGCTCCATCGTTGCCTGCACCGAAAATTGACGTCCCTGCCTTTGAAGCAATGTGGAAATTAAAAGTTCTATAATTATTTTCAGAACTTCTGGCTTTGTCTCTCACCTGTGGCACTTCTGCTCATTCTTTTCTCAGTAAGGTTGCGGAAAAGTCCCATATAAAAACAGTCTAGAATGTGTTTTTCACATGACGTTTTAGCCTAGACGGTGAACTAATTAATCTGTGCGAACCAGCCAGTGACACTGAAATGTATGTAATATTTTTCAGAGCAAGATTTTGGTTAACTAAATACAGTGTCAAGCCAGCAGTCTAACATAGAAACTTGGGTACCGTAGTCAGACGCTTTATGCATTGTGCCGCTGGCCCTGCTGGAGAATGAGTGACGTACCATATTTTAATTGTCAAATTGACAGAGCAAGCAATGCAAACTTGAAGTGTATTCAATGTTTAAAAAGGCTTCTCAAGTTTGTCATTCAAACTTGAAAAAAGCACACTTGATTTGGCCTAACTAATATTTTATCAACCCCAATCAAAAAAAGTTTGTTTGATTTATAATCTACATAATAAGTCACATTTCCAGTTGCTGAGGGATTCTTGTTCTGTGAAAGTGGCTCAAATTCAGATGTGGTATCTGAAGTTAAACAAGTACCTGCCAAATGACAAGATATGAGTTCCCATACCGGGAGTTGAACCAGGGCCAGCTGTGTGAAAACCAGGAATCCTAACCGCTAGACCATATGGGAAGATGCTACGGTACAATAAACTTTACAGGCACATTGATAAAGGTCAATAAAACGCTGGTTTGCATTATGTCTGTTGTTGAAATTAATTGCTCCATCTTTGCCGGCACCGAAAATTGACGTCCCTGCCTTTGAAGCAATGTGGAAATTAAAAGTTATATAATTATTTTCAGAACTTCTGGCTTTGTCTCTCACCTGTGGCACCTCTGCTCGTTCTTTTCTCAGTAAGATTGCGGAAAAGTCCCATATAAAAACAGTCTAGAATGTGTTTTTCACATGACGTTTTAGCCTAAACGGTGAACTAATTAATCAGTGCGAACCAGCCAGTGACACTGAAATGTATGTAATATTTTTCGAAGCAAGATTTTGGTTAACTAAATAAAGTGTCAAGCCAGCAGTCTAACATAGAAACTTGGGTACAGTAGTCAGACGCTTTATCCATTATGCCGCTGGCCCTGCTGGAGAATGAGTGACGCACCATATTTTAATTGTCAAATTGACAGAGCAAGCAATGCAAACTTGAAGTGTATTCAATGTTTAAAAAGGCTTCTCAAGTTTGTCATTCAAACTTGAAAAAAGCACACTTGATTTGGCCTAACTAATATTTTATCAACCCCAATCAAAAAAAGTTTGTTTGATTTATAATCTACATACTAAGTCACATTTCCAGTTGCTGAGGGATTCTTGTTCTGTGAATGTGGCTCAAATTCAGATGTGGGATCTGAAGTTAAACAAGTACCTGCCAAATGACTAGATATGAGTTCCCATACCGGGAGTTGAAACCGGGCCACCTGGGTGAAAACCAGGAATCCTAACCACTAGACCATATGGGAAGATGCTACGGTACAATAAACTTTACAGGCACATTGATAAAGGTCAATACAACGCTGGTTTGCATTATGTCTGTTGTTGAAATTAATTGCTCCATCGTTGCCTGCACCGAAAATTGACGTCCCTGCCTTTGAAGCAATGTGGAAATTAAAAGTTATATAATTATTTTCAGAACTTCTGGCTTTGTCTCTCACCTGTGGCACTTCTGCTCGTTCTTTTCTCAGTAAGGTTGCGGAAAAGTCCCATATAAAAACAGTCTAGAATGTGTTTTTCACATGACGTTTTAGCCTAGACGGTGAACTAATTAATCTGTGCGAACCAGCCAGTGACACTGAAATGTATGTAATATTTTTCAGAGCAAGATTTTGGTTAACTAAATAAAGTGTCAAGCCAGCAGTCTAACATAGAAACTTGGGTACAGTAGTCAGACGCTTTATCCATTATGCCGCTGGCCCTGCTGGAGAATGAGTGACGCACAATATTCTAATTGTCAAATTGACACAGCAAGCAATGCAAACTTGAAGTGTATTCAATGTTTAAAAAGGCTTCTCAAGTTTGTCATTCAAACTTGAAAAAAGCACACTTGATTTGGCCTAAGTAATATTTTATCAACCCCAATCAAAAAAAGTTTGTTTGATTTATAATCTACATAATAAGTCACATTTCCAGTTGCTGAGGGATTCTTGTTCTGTGAAAGTGGCTCAAATTCATATGTGGGATCTGAAGTTAAACAAGTACCTGCCAAATGACAAGATATGAGTTCCCATACCGGGAGTTGAACCCGGGCCACCTGGGTGAAAACCAGGAATCCTAACCGCTAGACCATATGGGAAGATGCTACGGTACAATAAACTTTACAGGCACATTGATAAAGGTCAATAAAACGCTGGTTTGCATTATGTCTGTTGTTGAAATTAATTGCTCCATCGTTGCCTGCACCGAAAATTGACGTCCCTGCCTTTGAAGCAATGTGGAAATTAAAAGTTATATAATTATTTTCAGAACTTCTGGCTTTGTCTCTCACCTGTGGCACTTCTGCTCGTTCTTTTCTCAGTAAGGTTGCGGAAAAGTCCCATATAAAAACAGTCTAGAATGTGTTTTTCACATGACGTTTTAGCCTAGACGGTGAACTAATTAATCTGTGCGAACCAGCCAGTGACACTGAAATGTATGTAATATTTTTCAGAGCAAGATTTTGGTTAACTAAATAAAGTGTCAAGCCAGCAGTCTAACATAGAAACTTGGGTACAGTAGTCAGACGCTTTATCCATTATGCCGCTGGCCCTGCTGGAGAATGAGTGACGCACAATATTCTAATTGTCAAATTGACACAGCAAGCAATGCAAACTTGAAGTGTATTCAATGTTTAAAAAGGCTTCTCAAGTTTGTCATTCAAACTTGAAAAAAGCACACTTGATTTGGCCTAAGTAATATTTTATCAACCCCAATCAAAAAAAGTTTGTTTGATTTATAATCTACATAATAAGTCACATTTCCAGTTGCTGAGGGATTCTTGTTCTGTGAAAGTGGCTCAAATTCATATGTGGGATCTGAAGTTAAACAAGTACCTGCCAAATGACAAGATATGAGTTCCCATACCGGGAGTTGAACCCGGGCCACCTGGGTGAAAACCAGGAATCCTAACCGCTAGACCATATGGGAAGATGCTACGGTACAATAAACTTTACAGGCACATTGATAAAGGTCAATAAAACGCTGGTTTGCATTATGTCTGTTGTTGAAATTAATTGCTCCATCGTTGCCTGCACCGAAAATTGACGTCCCTGCCTTTGAAGCAATGTGGAAATTAAAAGTTATATAATTATTTTCAGAACTTCTGGCTTTGTCTCTCACCTGTGGCACTTCTGCTCATTCTTTTCTCAGTAAGGTTGCGGAAAAGTCCCATATAAAAACAGTCTAGAATGTGTTTTTCACATGACGTTTTAGCCTAGACGGTGAACTAATTAATCTGTGCGAACCAGCCAGTGACACTGAAATGTATGTAATATTTTTCAGAGCAAGATTTTGGTTAACTAAATACAGTGTCAAGCCAGCAGTCTAACATAGAAACTTGGGTACCGTAGTCAGACGCTTTATGCATTGTGCCGCTGGCCCTGCTGGAGAATGAGTGACGTACCATATTTTAATTGTCAAATTGACAGAGCAAGCAATGCAAACTTGAAGTGTATTCAATGTTTAAAAAGGCTTCTCAAGTTTGTCATTCAAACTTGAAAAAAGCACACTTGATTTGGCCTAACTAATATTTTATCAACCCCAATCAAAAAAAGTTTGTTTGATTTATAATCTACATAATAAGTCACATTTCCAGTTGCTGAGGGATTCTTGTTCTGTGAAAGTGGCTCAAATTCAGATGTGGTATCTGAAGTTAAACAAGTACCTGCCAAATGACAAGATATGAGTTCCCATACCGGGAGTTGAACCAGGGCCAGCTGTGTGAAAACCAGGAATCCTAACCGCTAGACCATATGGGAAGATGCTACGGTACAATAAACTTTACAGGCACATTGATAAAGGTCAATAAAACGCTGGTTTGCATTATGTCTGTTGTTGAAATTAATTGCTCCATCTTTGCCGGCACCGAAAATTGACGTCCCTGCCTTTGAAGCAATGTGGAAATTAAAAGTTATATAATTATTTTCAGAACTTCTGGCTTTGTCTCTCACCTGTGGCACCTCTGCTCGTTCTTTTCTCAGTAAGGTTGCGGAAAAGTCCCATATAAAAACAGTCTAGAATGTGTTTTTCACATGATGTTTTAGCCTAGACGGTGAACTAATTAATCTGTGCGAACCAGCCAGTGACACTGAAATGTATGTAATATTTTTCAGAGCAAGATTTTGGTTAACTAAATACAGTGTCAAGCCAGCAGTCTAGCATAGAAACTTGGGTACCGTAGTCAGAAGCTTTATGCATTGTGCCGCTGGCCCTGCTGGAGAATAAGTGACGCACCATATTCTAATTGTCAAATTGACAGAGCAAGCAATGCAAACTTGAAGTGTATTCAATGTTTAAAAAGGCTTCTCAAGTTTGTCATTCAAACTTGAAAAAAGCACACTTGATTTGGCCTAACTAATATTTTATCAACCCCAATCAAAAAAAGTTTGTTTGATTTATAATCTACATAATAAGTCACATTTCCAGTTGCTGAGGGATTCTTGTTCTGTGAAAGTGGCTCAAATTCATATGTGGGATCTGAAGTTAAACAAGTACCTGCCAAATGACAAGATAAGAGTTCCCATACCGGGAGTTGAACCCGGGCCACCTGGGTGAAAACCAGGAATCCTAACCGCTAGACCATATGGGAAGATGCTACGGTACAATAAACTTTACAGGCACATTGATAAAGGTCAATAAAACGCTGGTTTGCATTATGTCTGTTGTTGAAATTAATTGCTCCATCGTTGCCTGCACCGAAAATTGACGTCCCTGCCTTTGAAGCAATGTGGAAATTAAAAGTTCTATAATTATTTTCAGAACTTCTGGCTTTGTCTCTCACCTGTGGCACTTCTGCTCATTCTTTTCTCAGTAAGGTTGCGGAAAAGTCCCATATAAAAACAGTCTAGAATGTGTTTTTCACATGACGTTTTAGCCTAGACGGTGAACTAATTAATCTGTGCGAACCAGCCAGTGACACTGAAATGTATGTAATATTTTTCAGAGCAAGATTTTGGTTAACTAAATACAGTGTCAAGCCAGCAGTCTAACATAGAAACTTGGGTACCGTAGTCAGACGCTTTATGCATTGTGCCGCTGGCCCTGCTGGAGAATGAGTGACGTACCATATTTTAATTGTCAAATTGACAGAGCAAGCAATGCAAACTTGAAGTGTATTCAATGTTTAAAAAGGCTTCTCAAGTTTGTCATTCAAACTTGAAAAAAGCACACTTGATTTGGCCTAACTAATATTTTATCAACCCCAATCAAAAAAAGTTTGTTTGATTTATAATCTACATAATAAGTCACATTTCCAGTTGCTGAGGGATTCTTGTTCTGTGAAAGTGGCTCAAATTCAGATGTGGTATCTGAAGTTAAACAAGTACCTGCCAAATGACAAGATATGAGTTCCCATACCGGGAGTTGAACCAGGGCCAGCTGTGTGAAAACCAGGAATCCTAACCGCTAGACCATATGGGAAGATGCTACGGTACAATAAACTTTACAGGCACATTGATAAAGGTCAATAAAACGCTGGTTTGCATTATGTCTGTTGTTGAAATTAATTGCTCCATCTTTGCCGGCACCGAAAATTGACGTCCCTGCCTTTGAAGCAATGTGGAAATTAAAAGTTATATAATTATTTTCAGAACTTCTGGCTTTGTCTCTCACCTGTGGCACCTCTGCTCGTTCTTTTCTCAGTAAGATTGCGGAAAAGTCCCATATAAAAACAGTCTAGAATGTGTTTTTCACATGACGTTTTAGCCTAAACGGTGAACTAATTAATCAGTGCGAACCAGCCAGTGACACTGAAATGTATGTAATATTTTTCGAAGCAAGATTTTGGTTAACTAAATAAAGTGTCAAGCCAGCAGTCTAACATAGAAACTTGGGTACAGTAGTCAGACGCTTTATCCATTATGCCGCTGGCCCTGCTGGAGAATGAGTGACGCACCATATTTTAATTCTCAAATTGACAGAGCAAGCAATGCAAACTTGAAGTGTATTCAATGTTTAAAAAGGCTTCTCAAGTTTGTCATTCAAACTTGAAAAAAGCACACTTGATTTGGCCTAACTAATATTTTATCAACCCCAATCAAAAAAAGTTTGTTTGATTTATAATCTACATACTAAGTCACATTTCCAGTTGCTGAGGGATTCTTGTTCTGTGAATGTGGCTCAAATTCAGATGTGGGATCTGAAGTTAAACAAGTACCTGCCAAATGACTAGATATGAGTTCCCATACCGGGAGTTGAACCCGGGCCACCTGGGTGAAAACCAGGAATCCTAACCACTAGACCATATGGGAAGATGCTACGGTACAATAAACTTTACAGGCACATTGATAAAGGTCAATACAACGCTGGTTTGCATTATGTCTGTTGTTGAAATTAATTGCTCCATCGTTGCCTGCACCGAAAATTGACGTCCCTGCCTTTGAAGCAATGTGGAAATTAAAAGTTATATAATTATTTTCAGAACTTCTGGCTTTGTCTCTCACCTGTGGCACTTCTGCTCGTTCTTTTCTCAGTAAGGTTGCGGAAAAGTCCCATATAAAAACAGTCTAGAATGTGTTTTTCACATGACGTTTTAGCCTAGACGGTGAACTAATTAATCTGTGCGAACCAGCCAGTGACACTGAAATGTATGTAATATTTTTCAGAGCAAGATTTTGGTTAACTAAATAAAGTGTCAAGCCAGCAGTCTAACATAGAAACTTGGGTACAGTAGTCAGACGCTTTATCCATTATGCCGCTGGCCCTGCTGGAGAATGAGTGACGCACAATATTCTAATTGTCAAATTGACACAGCAAGCAATGCAAACTTGAAGTGTATTCAATGTTTAAAAAGGCTTCTCAAGTTTGTCATTCAAACTTGAAAAAAGCACACTTGATTTGGCCTAACTAATATTTTATCAACCCCAATCAAAAAAAGTTTGTTTGATTTATAATCTACATAATAAGTCACATTTCCAGTTGCTGAGGGATTCTTGTTCTGTGAAAGTGGCTCAAATTCATATGTGGGATCTGAAGTTAAACAAGTACCTGCCAAATGACAAGATATGAGTTCCCATACCGGGAGTTGAACCCGGGCCACCTGGGTGAAAACCAGGAATCCTAACCGCTAGACCATATGGGAAGATGCTACGGTACAATAAACTTTACAGGCACATTGATAAAGGTCAATAAAACGCTGGTTTGCATTATGTCTGTTGTTGAAATTAATTGCTCCATCGTTGCCTGCACCGAAAATTGACGTCCCTGCCTTTGAAGCAATGTGGAAATTAAAAGTTATATAATTATTTTCAGAACTTCTGGCTTTGTCTCTCACCTGTGGCACTTCTGCTCATTCTTTTCTCAGTAAGGTTGCGGAAAAGTCCCATATAAAAACAGTCTAGAATGTGTTTTTCACATGACGTTTTAGCCTAGACGGTGAACTAATTAATCTGTGCGAACCAGCCAGTGACACTGAAATGTATGTAATATTTTTCAGAGCAAGATTTTGGTTAACTAAATACAGTGTCAAGCCAGCAGTCTAACATAGAAACTTGGGTACCGTAGTCAGACGCTTTATGCATTGTGCCGCTGGCCCTCCTGGAGAATGAGTGACGTACCATATTTTAATTGTCAAATTGACAGAGCAAGCAATGCAAACTTGAAGTGTATTCAATGTTTAAAAAGGCTTCTCAAGTTTGTCATTCAAACTTGAAAAAAGCACACTTGATTTGGCCTAACTAATATTTTATCAACCCCAATCAAAAAAAGTTTGTTTGATTTATAATCTACATAATAAGTCACATTTCCAGTTGCTGAGGGATTCTTGTTCTGTGAAAGTGGCTCAAATTCAGATGTGGTATCTGAAGTTAAACAAGTACCTGCCAAATGACAAGATATGAGTTCCCATACCGGGAGTTGAACCAGGGCCAGCTGTGTGA
The DNA here is from genome assembly GCF_964263955.1 of Coregonus lavaretus. Classification (NCBI taxonomy): domain Eukaryota; kingdom Metazoa; phylum Chordata; class Actinopteri; order Salmoniformes; family Salmonidae; genus Coregonus; species Coregonus lavaretus. Next base: position 66,992,202 of record NC_139989.1, read on the forward strand.
AAACCAGGAATCCTAACCGCTAGACCATATGGGAAGATGCTACGGTACAATAAACTTTACAGGCACATTGATAAAGGTCAATAAAACGCTGGTTTGCATTATGTCTGTTGTTGAAATTAATTGCTCCATCTTTGCCGGCACCGAAAATTGACGTCCCTGCCTTTGAAGCAATGTGGAAATTAAAAGTTATATAATTATTTTCAGAACTTCTGGCTTTGTCTCTCACCTGTGGCACCTCTGCTCGTTCTTTTCTCAGTAAGGTTGCGGAAAAGTCCCATATAAAAACAGTCTAGAATGTGTTTTTCACATGATGTTTTAGCCTAGACGGTGAACTAATTAATCTGTGCGAACCAGCCAGTGACACTGAAATGTATGTAATATTTTTCAGAGCAAGATTTTGGTTAACTAAATACAGTGTCAAGCCAGCAGTCTAGCATAGAAACTTGGGTACCGTAGTCAGAAGCTTTATGCATTGTGCCGCTGGCCCTGCTGGAGAATGAGTGACGCACCATATTCTAATTGTCAAATTGACAGAGCAAGCAATGCAAACTTGAAGTGTATTCAATGTTTAAAAAGGCTTCTCAAGTTTGTCATTCAAACTTGAAAAAAGCACACTTGATTTGGCCTAACTAATATTTTATCAACCCCAATCAAAAAAAGTTTGTTTGATTTATAATCTACATAATAAGTCACATTTCCAGTTGCTGAGGGATTCTTGTTCTGTGAAAGTGGCTCAAATTCATATGTGGGATCTGAAGTTAAACAAGTACCTGCCAAATGACAAGATAAGAGTTCCCATACCGGGAGTTGAACCCGGGCCACCTGGGTGAAAACCAGGAATCCTAACCGCTAGACCATATGGGAAGATGCTACGGTACAATAAACTTTACAGGCACATTGATAAAGGTCAATAAAACGCTGGTTTGCATTATGTCTGTTGTTGAAATTAATTGCTCCATCGTTGCCTGCACCGAAAATTGACGTCCCTGCCTTTGAAGCAATGTGGAAATTAAAAGTTCTATAATTATTTTCAGAACTTCTGGCTTTGTCTCTCACCTGTGGCACTTCTGCTCGTTCTTTTCTCAGTAAGGTTGCGGAAAAGTCCCATATAAAAACAGTCTAGAATGTGTTTTTCACATGATGTTTTAGCCTAGACGGTGAACTAATTAATCTGTGCGAACCAGCCAGTGACACTGAAATGTATGTAATATTTTTCAGAGCAAGATTTTGGTTAACTAAATACAGTGTCAAGCCAGCAGTCTAACATAGAAACTTGGGTACCGTAGTCAGACGCTTTATGCATTGTGCCGCTGGCCCTGCTGGAGAATGAGTGACGCACCATATTCTAATTGTCAAATTGACAGAGCAAGCAATGCAAACTTGAAGTGTATTCAATGTTTAAAAAGGCTTCTCAAGTTTGTCATTCAAACTTGAAAAAAGCACACTTGATTTGGCCTAACTAATATTTTATCAACCCCAATCAAAAAAAGTTTGTTTGATTTATAATCTACATACTAAGTCACATTTCCAGTTGGTGAGGGATTCTTGTTCTGTGAATGTGGCACAAATTCAGATGTGGGATCTGAAGTTAAACAAGTACCTGCCAAATGACTAGATATGAGTTCCCATACCGGGAGTTGAACCCGGGCCACCTGGGTGAAAACCAGGAATCCTAACCGCTAGACCATATGGGAAGATTTTACGGTACAATAAACTTTACAGGCACATTGATAAAGGTCAATACAACGCTGGTTTGCATTATGTCTGTTGTTGAAATTAATTGCTCCATCGTTGCCTGCACCGAAAATTGACGTCCCTGCCTTTGAAGCAATGTGGAAATTAAAAGTTATATAATTATTTTCAGAACTTCTGGCTTTGTCTCTCACCTGTGGCACTTCTGCTCGTTCTTTTCTCAGTAAGGTTGCGGAAAAGTCCCATATAAAAACAGTCTAGAATGTGTTTTTCACATGATGTTTTAGCCTAGACGGTGAACTAATTAATCTGTGCGAACCAGCCAGTGACACTGAAATGTATGTAATATTTTTCAGAGCAAGATTTTGGTTAACTAAATACAGTGTCAAGCCAGCAGTCTAACATAGAAACTTGGGTACAGTAGTCAGACGCTTTATCCATTATGCCGCTGGCCCTGCTGGAGAATGAGTGACGCACCATATTCTAATTGTCAAATTGACAGAGCAAGCAATGCAAACTTGAAGTTTATTCAATGTTTAAAAAGGCTTCTCAAGTTTGTCATTCAAACTTGAAAAAAGCACACTTGATTTGGCCTAACTAATATTTTATCAACCCCAATCAAAAAAAGTTTGTTTGATTTATAATCTACATAATAAGTCACATTTCCAGTTGCTGAGGGATTCTTGTTCTGTGAAAGTGGCTCAAATTCAGATGTGGTATCTGAAGTTAAACAAGTACCTGCCAAATGACAAGATATGAGTTCCCATACCGGGAGTTGAACCAGGGCCAGCTGTGTGAAAACCAGGAATCCTAACCGCTAGACCATATGGGAAGATGCTACGGTACAATAAACTTTACAGGCACATTGATAAAGGTCAATAAAACGCTGGTTTGCATTATGTCTGTTGTTGAAATTAATTGCTCCATCTTTGCCGGCACCGAAAATTGACGTCCCTGCCTTTGAAGCAATGTGGAAATTAAAAGTTATATAAATATTTTCAGAACTTCTGGCTTTGTCTCTCACCTGTGGCACCTCTGCTCGTTCTTTTCTCAGTAAGATTGCGGAAAAGTCCCATATAAAAACAGTCTAGAATGTGTTTTTCACATGACGTTTTAGCCTAAACGGTGAACTAATTAATCAGTGCGAACCAGCCAGTGACACTGAAATGTATGTAATATTTTTCGAAGCAAGATTTTGGTTAACTAAATAAAGTGTCAAGCCAGCAGTCTAACATAGAAACTTGGGTACAGTAGTCAGACGCTTTATCCATTATGCCGCTGGCCCTGCTGGAGAATGAGTGACGCACCATATTCTAATTGTCAAATTGACAGAGCAAGCAATGCAAACTTGAAGTGTATTCAATGTTTAAAAAGGCTTCTCAAGTTTGTCATTCAAACTTGAAAAAAGCACACTTGATTTGACCTAACTAATATTTTATCAACCCCAATCAAAAAAAGTTTGTTTGATTTATAATCTACATAATAAGTCACATTTCCAGTTGCTGAGGGATTCTTGTTCTGTGAAAGTGGCTCAAATTCAGATGTGGTATCTGAAGTTAAACAAGTACCTGCCAAATGACAAGATATGAGTTCCCATACCTGGAGTTGAACCAGGGCCAGCTGTGTGAAAACCTGGAATCCTAACCGCTAGACCATATGGGAAGATGCTACGGTACAATAAACTTTACAGGCACATTGATAAAGGTCAATAAAACGCTGGTTTGCATTATGTCTGTTGTTGAAATTAATTGCTCCATCTTTGCCGGCACCGAAAATTGACGTCCCTGCCTTTGAAGCAATGTGGAAATTAAAAGTTATATAAATATTTTCAGAACTTCTGGCTTTGTCTCTCACCTGTGGCACCTCTGCTCGTTCTTTTCTCAGTAAGATTGCGGAAAAGTCCCATATAAAAACAGTCTAGAATGTGTTTTTCACATGACGTTTTAGCCTAAACGGTGAACTAATTAATCAGTGCGAACCAGCCAGTGACACTGAAATGTATGTAATATTTTTCGAAGCAAGATTTTGGTTAACTAAATAAAGTGTCAAGCCAGCAGTCTAACATAGAAACTTGGGTACAGTAGTCAGACGCTTTATCCATTATGCCGCTGGCCCTGCTGGAGAATGAGTGACGCACCATATTCTAATTGTCAAATTGACAGAGCAAGCAATGCAAACTTGAAGTGTATTCAATGTTTAAAAAGGCTTCTCAAGTTTGTCATTCAAACTTGAAAAAAGCACACTTGATTTGACCTAACTAATATTTTATCAACCCCAATCAAAAAAAGTTTGTTTGATTTATAATCTACATAATAAGTCACATTTCCAGTTGCTGAGGGATTCTTGTTCTGTGAAAGTGGCTCAAATTCAGATGTGGTATCTGAAGTTAAACAAGTACCTGCCAAATGACAAGATATGAGTTCCCATACCTGGAGTTGAACCAGGGCCAGCTGTGTGAAAACCTGGAATCCTAACCGCTAGACCATATGGGAAGATGCTACGGTACAATAAACTTTACAGGCACATTGATAAAGGTCAATAAAACGCTGGTTTGCATTATGTCTGTTGTTGAAATTAATTGCTCCATCTTTGCCGGCACCGAAAATTGACGTCCCTGCCTTTGAAGCAATGTGGAAATTAAAAGTTATATAAATATTTTCAGAACTTCTGGCTTTGTCTCTCACCTGTGGCACCTCTGCTCGTTCTTTTCTCAGTAAGATTGCGGAAAAGTCCCATATAAAAACAGTCTAGAATGTGTTTTTCACATGACGTTTTAGCCTAGACGGTGAACTAATTAATCTGTGCGAACCAGCCAGTGACACTGAAATGTATGTAATATTTTTCAGAGCAAGATTTTGGTTAACTAAATACAGTGTCAAGCCAGCAGTCTAACATAGAAACTTGGGTACAGTAGTCAGACGCTTTATCCATTATGCCGCTGGCCCTGCTGGAGAATGAGTGACGCACCATATTCTAATTGTCAAATTGACAGAGCAAGCAATGCAAACTTGAAGTGTATTCAATGTTTAAAAAGGCTTCTCAAGTTTGTCATTCAAACTTGAAAAAAGCACACTTGATTTGGCCTAACTAATATTTTATCAACCCCAATCAAAAAAAGTTTGTTTGATTTATAATCTACATAATAAGTCACATTTCCAGTTGCTGAGGGATTCTTGTTCTGTGAAAGTGGCTCAAATTCAGATGTGGTATCTGAAGTTAAACAAGTACCTGCCAAATGACAAGATATGAGTTCCCATACCGGGAGTTGAACCAGGGCCAGCTGTGTGAAAACCAGGAATCCTAACCGCTAGACCATATGGGAAGATGCTACGGTACAATAAACTTTACAGGCACATTGATAAAGGTCAATAAAACGCTGGTTTGCATTATGTCTGTTGTTGAAATTAATTGCTCCATCTTTGCCGGCACCGAAAATTGACGTCCCTGCCTTTGAAGCAATGTGGAAATTAAAAGTTATATAAATATTTTCAGAACTTCTGGCTTTGTCTCTCACCTGTGGCACCTCTGCTCGTTCTTTTCTCAGTAAGATTGCGGAAAAGTCCCATATAAAAACAGTCTAGAATGTGTTTTTCACATGACGTTTTAGCCTAAACGGTGAACTAATTAATCAGTGCGAACCAGCCAGTGACACTGAAATGTATGTAATATTTTTCGAAGCAAGATTTTGGTTAACTAAATAAAGTGTCAAGCCAGCAGTCTAACATAGAAACTTGGGTACAGTAGTCAGACGCTTTATCCATTATGCCGCTGGCCCTGCTGGAGAATGAGTGACGCACCATATTCTAATTGTCAAATTGACAGAGCAAGCAATGCAAACTTGAAGTGTATTCAATGTTTAAAAAGGCTTCTCAAGTTTGTCATTCAAACTTGAAAAAAGCACACTTGATTTGACCTAACTAATATTTTATCAACCCCAATCAAAAAAAGTTTGTTTGATTTATAATCTACATAATAAGTCACATTTCCAGTTGCTGAGGGATTCTTGTTCTGTGAAAGTGGCTCAAATTCAGATGTGGTATCTGAAGTTAAACAAGTACCTGCCAAATGACAAGATATGAGTTCCCATACCTGGAGTTGAACCAGGGCCAGCTGTGTGAAAACCTGGAATCCTAACCGCTAGACCATATGGGAAGATGCTACGGTACAATAAACTTTACAGGCACATTGATAAAGGTCAATAAAACGCTGGTTTGCATTATGTCTGTTGTTGAAATTAATTGCTCCATCTTTGCCGGCACCGAAAATTGACGTCCCTGCCTTTGAAGCAATGTGGAAATTAAAAGTTATATAAATATTTTCAGAACTTCTGGCTTTGTCTCTCACCTGTGGCACCTCTGCTCGTTCTTTTCTCAGTAAGATTGCGGAAAAGTCCCATATAAAAACAGTCTAGAATGTGTTTTTCACATGACGTTTTAGCCTAAACGGTGAACTAATTAATCAGTGCGAACCAGCCAGTGACACTGAAATGTATGTAATATTTTTCGAAGCAAGATTTTGGTTAACTAAATAAAGTGTCAAGCCAGCAGTCTAACATAGAAACTTGGGTACAGTAGTCAGACACTTTATCCATTATGCCGCTGGCCCTGCTGGAGAATGAGTGACGCACCATATTCTAATTGTCAAATTGACAGAGCAAGCAATGCAAACTTGAAGTGTATTCAATGTTTAAAAAGGCTTCTCAAGTTTGTCATTCAAACTTGAAAAAAGCACACTTGATTTGACCTAACTAATATTTTATCAACCCCAATCAAAAAAAGTTTGTTTGATTTATAATCTACATAATAAGTCACATTTCCAGTTGCTGAGGGATTCTTGTTCTGTGAAAGTGGCTCAAATTCAGATGTGGTATCTGAAGTTAAACAAGTACCTGCCAAATGACAAGATATGAGTTCCCATACCTGGAGTTGAACCAGGGCCAGCTGTGTGAAAACCTGGAATCCTAACCGCTAGACCATATGGGAAGATGCTACGGTACAATAAACTTTACAGGCACATTGATAAAGGTCAATAAAACGCTGGTTTGCATTATGTCTGTTGTTGAAATTAATTGCTCCATCTTTGCCGGCACCGAAAATTGACGTCCCTGCCTTTGAAGCAATGTGGAAATTAAAAGTTATATAAATATTTTCAGAACTTCTGGCTTTGTCTCTCACCTGTGGCACCTCTGCTCGTTCTTTTCTCAGTAAGATTGCGGAAAAGTCCCATATAAAAACAGTCTAGAATGTGTTTTTCACATGACGTTTTAGCCTAAACGGTGAACTAATTAATCAGTGCGAACCAGCCAGTGACACTGAAATGTATGTAATATTTTTCGAAGCAAGATTTTGGTTAACTAAATAAAGTGTCAAGCCAGCAGTCTAACATAGAAACTTGGGTACAGTAGTCAGACGCTTCATCCATTATGCCGCTGGCCCTGCTGGAGAATGAGTGACGCACCATATTCTAATTGTCAAATTGACAGAGCAAGCAATGCAAACTTGAAGTGTATTCAATGTTTAAAAAGGCTTCTCAAGTTTGTCAATTAAACTTGAAAAAAGCACACTTGATTTGGCCTAACTACTATTTTATCAACCCCAATCAAAAAAAGTTTGTTTGATTTATAATCTACATACTAAGTCACATTTCCAGTTGGTGAGGGATTCTTGTTCTGTGAATGTGGCTCAAATTCAGATGTGGGATCTGAAGTTAAACAAGTACCTGCCAAATGACTAGATATGAGTTCCCATACCGGGAGTTGAACCCGGGCCACCTGGGTGAAAACCAGGAATCCTAACCGCTAGACCATATGGGAAGATGCTACGGTACAATAAACTTTACAGGCACATTGATAAAGGTCAATACAATGCTGGTTTGCATTATGTCTGTTGTTGAAATTAATTGCTCCATCGTTGCCTGCACCGAAAATTTACGTCCCTGCATTTGAAGCAATGTGGAAATTAAAAGTTCTATAATTATTTTCAGAACTTCTGGCTTTGTCTCTCACCTGTGGCACTTCTGCTCGTTCTTTTCTCAGTAAGGTTGCGGAAAAGTCCCATATAAAAACAGTCTAGAATGTGTTTTTCACATGACGTTTTAGCCTAGACGGTGAACTAATTAATCTGTGCGAACCAGCCAGTGACACTGAAATGTATGTAATATTTTTCAGAGAAAGATTTTGGATAACTAAATACAGTGTCAAGCCAGCAGTCTAACATAGAAACTTGGGTACCGTAGTCAGACGCTTTATGCATTGTGCCGCTGGCCCTGCTGGAGAATGAGTGACGTACCATATTTTAATTGTCAAATTGACAGAGCAAGCAATGCAAACTTGAAGTGTATTCAATGTTTAAAAAGGCTTCTCAAGTTTGTCATTCAAACTTGAAAAAAGCACACTTGATTTGGCCTAACTAATATTTTATCAACCCCAATCAAAAAAAGTTTGTTTGATTTATAATCTACATACTAAGTCACATTTCCAGTTGCTTAGGGATTCTTGTTCTGTGAATGTGGCTCAAATTCAGATGTGGGATCTGAAGTTAAACAAGTACCTGCCAAATTACAAGATATGAGTTCCCATACCGGGAGTTGAACCCGGGCCACCTGGGTGAAAACCAGGAATCCTAACCACTAGACCATATGGGAAGATGCTACGGTACAATAAACTTTACAGGCACATTGATAAAGGTCAATAAAACGCTGGTTTGCATTATGTCTGTTGTTGAAATTAATTGCTCCATCGTTGCCTGCACCGAAAATTTACGTCCCTGCATTTGAAGCAATGTGGAAATTAAAAGTTCTATAATTATTTTCAGAACTTCTGGCTTTGTCTCTCACCTGTGGCACTTCTGCTCGTTCTTTTCTCAGTAAGGTTGCGGAAAAGTCCCATATAAAAACAGTCTAGAATGTGTTTTTCACATGACGTTTTAGCCTAGACGGTGAACTAATTAATCTGTGCGAACCAGCCAGTGACACTGAAATGTATGTAATATTTTTCAGAGAAAGATTTTGGTTAACTAAATACAGTGTCAAGCCAGCAGTCTAACATAGAAACTTGGGTACCGTAGTCAGACGCTTTATGCATTGTGCCGCTGGCCCTGCTGGAGAATGAGTGACGTACCATATTTTAATTGTCAAATTGACAGAGCAAGCAATGCAAACTTGAAGTGTATTCAATGTTTAAAAAGGCTTCTCAAGTTTGTCATTCAAACTTGAAAAAAGCACACTTGATTTGGCCTAACTAATATTTTATCAACCCCAATCAAAAAAAGTTTGTTTGATTTATAATCTACATACTAAGTCACATTTCCAGTTGCTGAGGGATTCTTGTTCTGTGAATGTGGCTTAAATTCAGATGTGGGATCTGAAGTTAAACAAGTACCTGCCAAATGACAAGATATGAGTTCCCATACCGGGAGTTGAACCTGGGCCACCTGGGTGAAAACCAGGAATCCTAACCGCTAGACCATATGGGAAGATGCTACGGTACAATAAACTTTACAGGCACATTGATAAAGGTCAATAAAACGCTGGTTTGCATTATGTCTGTTGTTGAAATTAATTGCTCCATCGTTGCCTGCACCGAAAATTGACGTCCCTGCCTTTGAAGCAATGTGGAAATTAAAAGTTCTATAATTATTTTCAGAACTTCTGGCTTTGTCTCTCACCTGTGGCACTTCTGCTCGTTCTTTTCTCAGTAAGGTTGTGGAAAAGTCCCATATAAAAACAGTCTAGAATGTGTTTTTCACATGACGTTTTAGCCTAGACGGTGAACTAATTAATCTGTGCGAACCAGCCAGTGACACTGAAATGTATGTAATATTTTTCAGAGCAAGATTTTGGTTAACTAAATAAAGTGTCAAGCCAGCAGTCTAACATAGAAACTTGGGTACAGTAGTCAGACGCTTTATCCATTATGCCGCTGGCCCTGCTGGAGAATGAGTGACGCACCATATTCTAATTGTCAAATTGACAGAGCAAGCAATGCAAACTTGAAGTGTATTCAATGTTTAAAAAGGCTTCTCAAGTTTGTCATTTAAACTTGAAAAAAGCACACTTGATTTGGCCTAACTACTATTTTATCAACCCCAATCAAAAAAAGTTTGTTTGATTTATAATCTACATACTAAGTCACATTTCCAGTTGGTGAGGGATTCTTGTTCTGTGAATGTGGCTCAAATTCAGATGTGGGATCTGAAGTTAAACAAGTACCTGCCAAATGACTAGATATGAGTTCCCATACCGGGAGTTGAACCCGGGCCACCTGGGTAAAAACCAGGAATCCTAACCGCTAGACCATATGGGAAGATGCTACGGTACAATAAACTTTACAGGCACATTGATAAAGGTCAATAAAACGCTGGTTTGCATTATGTCTGTTGTTGAAATTAATTGCTCCATCGTTGCCTGCACCGAAAATTGACGTCCCTGCCTTTGAAGCAATGTGGAAATTAAAAGTTCTATAATTATTTTCAGAACTTCTGGCTTTGTCTCTCACCTGTGGCACTTCTGCTCGTTCTTTTCTCAGTAAGGTTGTGGAAAAGTCCCATATAAAAACAGTCTAGAATGTGTTTTTCACATGACGTTTTAGCCTAGACGGTGAACTAATTAATCTGTGCGAACCAGCCAGTGACACTGAAATGTATGTAATATTTTTCAGAGCAAGATTTTGGTTAACTAAATAAAGTGTCAAGCCAGCAGTCTAACATAGAAACTTGGGTACAGTAGTCAGACGCTTTATCCATTATGCCGCTGGCCCTGCTGGAGAATGAGTGACGCACCATATTCTAATTGTCAAATTGACAGAGCAAGCAATGCAAACTTGAAGTGTATTCAATGTTTAAAAAGGCTTCTCAAGTTTGTCATTTAAACTTGAAAAAAGCACACTTGATTTGGCCTAACTACTATTTTATCAACCCCAATCAAAAAAAGTTTGTTTGATTTATAATCTACATACTAAGTCACATTTCCAGTTGGTGAGGGATTCTTGTTCTGTGAATGTGGCTCAAATTCAGATGTGGGATCTGAAGTTAAACAAGTACCTGCCAAATGACTAGATATGAGTTCCCATACCAGGAGTTGAACCCGGGCCACCTGGGTAAAAACCAGGAATCCTAACCGCTAGACCATATGGGAAGATGCGACGGTACAATAAACTTTACAGGCACATTGATAAAGGTCAATACAATGCTGGTTTGCATTATGTCTGTTGTTGAAATTAATTGCTCCATCGTTGCCTGCACCGAAAATTTACGTCCCTGCCTTTGAAGCAATGTGGAAATTAAAAGTTCTATAATTATTTTCAGAACTTCTGGCTTTGTCTCTCACCTGTGGCACTTCTGCTCGTTCTTTTCTCAGTAAGGTTGCGGAAAAGTCCCATATAAAAACAGTCTAGAATGTGTTTTTCACATGACGTTTTAGCCTAGACGGTGAACTAATTAATCTGTGCGAACCAGCCAGTGACACTGAAATGTATGTAATATTTTTCAGAGCAAGATTTTGGTTAACTAAATACAGTGTCAAGCCAGCAGTCTAACATAGAAACTTGGGTACCGTAGTCAGACGCTTTATGCATTGTGCCGCTGGCCCTGCTGGAGAATGAGTGACGTACCATATTATAATTGTCAAATTGACAGAGCAAGCAATGCAAACTTGAAGTGTATTCAATGTTTAAAAAGGCTTCTCAAGTTTGTCATTCAAACTTGAAAAAAGCACACTTGATTTGGCCTAACTAATATTTTATCAACCCCAATCAAAAAAAGTTTGTTTGATTTATAATCTACATACTAAGTCACATTTCCAGTTGCTGAGGGATTCTTGTTCTGTGAATGTGGCTCAAATTCAGATGTGGGATCTGAAGTTAAACAAGTACCTGCCAAATGACTAGATATGAGTTCCCATACCGGGAGTTGAACCCGGGCCACCTGGGTGAAAACCAGGAATCCTAACCACTAGACCATATGGGAAGATGCTACGGTACAATAAACTTTACAGGCACATTGATAAAGGTCAATAAAACGCTGGTTTGCATTATGTCTGTTGTTGAAATTAATTGCTCCATCGTTGCCTGCACCGAAAATTGACGTCCCTGCCTTTGAAGCAATGTGGAAATTAAAAGTTCTATAATTATTTTCAGAACTTCTGGCTTTGTCTCTCACCTGTGGCACTTCTGCTCGTTCTTTTCTCAGTAAGGTTGTGGAAAAGTCCCATATAAAAACAGTCTAGAATGTGTTTTTCACATGACGTTTTAGCCTAGACGGTGAACTAATTAATCTGTGCGAACCAGCCAGTGACACTGAAATGTATGTAATATTTTTCAGAGCAAGATTTTGGTTAACTAAATAAAGTGTCAAGCCAGCAGTCTAACATAGAAACTTGGGTACAGTAGTCAGACGCTTTATCCATTATGCCGCTGGCCCTGCTGGAGAATGAGTGACGCACCATATTCTAATTGTCAAATTGACAGAGCAAGCAATGCAAACTTGAAGTGTATTCAATGTTTAAAAAGGCTTCTCAAGTTTGTCATTCAAACTTGAAAAAAGCACACTTGATTTGGCCTAACTAATATTTTATCAACCCCAATCAAAAAAAGTTTGTTTGATTTATAATCTACATAATAAGTCACATTTCCAGTTGCTGAGGGATTCTTGTTCTGTGAAAGTGGCTCAAATTCATATGTGGGATCTGAAGTTAAACAAGTACCTGCCAAATGACAAGATATGAGTTCCCATACCGGGAGTTGAACCCGGGCCACCTGGGTGAAAACCAGGAATCCTAACCGCTAGACCATATGGGAAGATGCTACGGTACAATAAACTTTACAGGCACATTGATAAAGGTCAATAAAACGCTGGTTTGCATTATGTCTGTTGTTGAAATTAATTGCTCCATCGTTGCCTGCACCGAAAATTGACGTCCCTGCCTTTGAAGCAATGTGGAAATTAAAAGTTATATAATTATTTTCAGAACTTCTGGCTTTGTCTCTCACCTGTGGCACTTCTGCTCGTTCTTTTCTCAGTAAGGTTGCGGAAAAGTCCCATATAAAAACAGTCTAGAATGTGTTTTTCACATGATGTTTTAGCCTAGACGGTGAACTAATTAATCTGTGCGAACCAGCCAGTGACACTGAAATGTATGTAATATTTTTCAGAGCAAGATTTTGGTTAACTAAATAAAGTGTCAAGCCAGCAGTCTAACATAGAAACTTGGGTACAGTAGTCAGACGCTTTATCCATTATGCCGCTGGCCCTGCTGGAGAATGAGTGACGCACCATATTCTAATTGTCAAATTGACAGAGCAAGCAATGCAAACTTGAAGTGTATTCAATGTTTAAAAAGGCTTCTCAAGTTTGTCATTTAAACTTGAAAAAAGCACACTTGATTTGGCCTAACTACTATTTTATCAACCCCAATCAAAAAAAGTTTGTTTGATTTATAATCTACATACTAAGTCACATTTCCAGTTGGTGAGGGATTCTTGTTCTGTGAATGTGGCTCAAATTCAGATGTGGGATCTGAAGTTAAACAAGTACCTGCCAAATGACTAGATATGAGTTCCCATACCGGGAGTTGAACCCGGGCCACCTGGGTGAAAACCAGGAATCCTAACCGCTAGACCATATGGGAAGATGCTACGGTACAATAAACTTTACAGGCACATTGATAAAGGTCAATACAACGCTGGTTTGCATTATGTCTGTTGTTGAAATTAATTGCTCCATCGTTGCCTGCACCGAAAATTGACGTCCCTGCCTTTGAAGCAATGTGGAAATTAAAAGTTCTATAATTATTTTCAGAACTTCTGGCTTTGTCTCTCACCTGTGGCACTTCTGCTCGTTCTTTTCTCAGTAAGGTTGCGGAAAAGTCCCATATAAAAACAGTCTAGAATGTGTTTTTCACATGACGTTTTAGCCTAGACGGTGAACTAATTAATCTGTGCGAACCAGCCAGTGACACTGAAATGTATGTAATATTTTTCAGAGCAAGATTTTGGTTAACTAAATACAGTGTCAAGCCAGCAGTCTAACATAGAAACTTGGGTACCGTAGTCAGACGCTTTATGCATTGTGCCGCTGGCCCTGCTGGAGAATGAGTGACGTACCATATTTTAATTGTCAAATTGACAGAGCAAGCAATGCAAACTTGAAGTGTATTCAATGTTTAAAAAGGCTTCTCAAGTTTGTCATTCAAACTTGAAAAAAGCACACTTGATTTGGCCTAACTAATATTTTATCAACCCCAATCAAAAAAAGTTTGTTTGATTTATAATCTACGTAATAAGTCACATTTCCAGTTGCTGAGGGATTCTTGTTCTGTGAAAGTGGCTCAAAGTCAGATGTGGGATCTGAAGTTAAACAAGTACCTGCCAAATGACAAGATATGAGTTCCCATACCGGGAGTTGAACCTGGGCCACCTGGGTGAAAACCAGGAATCCTAACCGCTAGACCATATGGGAAGATGCTACGGTACAATAAACTTTACAGGCACATTGATAAAGGTCAATAAAACGCTGGTTTGCATTATGTCTGTTGTTGAAATTAATTGCTCCATCGTTGCCTGCACCGAAAATTTACGTCCCTGCATTTGAAGCAATGTGGAAATTAAAAGTTCTATAATTATTTTCAGAACTTCTGGCTTTGTCTCTCACCTGTGGCACTTCTGCTCGTTCTTTTCTCAGTAAGGTTGCGGAAAAGTCCCATATAAAAACAGTCTAGAATGTGTTTTTCACATGACGTTTTAGCCTAGACGGTGAACTAATTAATCTGTGCGAACCAGCCAGTGACACTGAAATGTATGTAATATTTTTCAGAGAAAGATTTTGGTTAACTAAATACAGTGTCAAGCCAGCAGTCTAACATAGAAACTTGGGTACCGTAGTCAGACGCTTTATGCATTGTGCCGCTGGCCCTGCTGGAGAATGAGTGACGTACCATATTCTAATTGTCAAATTGACAGAGCAAGCAATGCAAACTTGAAGTGTATTCAATGTTTAAAAAGGCTTCTCAAATTTGTCATTCAAACTTGAAAAAAGCACACTTGATTTGGCCTAACTAATATTTTATCAACCCCAATCAAAAAAAGTTTGTTTGATTTATAATCTACATAATAAGTTACATTTCCAGTTGCTGAGGGATTCTTGTTCTGTGAAAGTGGCTCAAATTCAGATGTGGTATCTGAAGTTAAACAAGTACCTGCCAAATGACAAGATATGAGTTCCCATACCGGGAGTTGAACCAGGGCCAGCTGTGTGAAAACCAGGAATCCTAACCGCTAGACCATATGGGAAGATGCTACGGTACAATAAACTTTACAGGCACATTGATAAAGGTCAATAAAACGCTGGTTTGCATTATGTCTGTTGTTGAAATTAATTGCTCCATCTTTGCCGGCACCGAAAATTGACGTCCCTGCCTTTGAAGCAATGTGGAAATTAAAAGTTATATAATTATTTTCAGAACTTCTGGCTTTGTCTCTCACCTGTGGCACCTCTGCTCGTTCTTTTCTCAGTAAGATTGCGGAAAAGTCCCATATAAAAACAGTCTATAATGTGTTTTTCACATGACGTTTTGGCCTAAACGGTGAACTAATTAATCAGTGCGAACCAGCCAGTGACACTGAAATGTATGTAATATTTTTCGAAGCAAGATTTTGGTTAACTAAATAAAGTGTCAAGCCAGCAGTCTAACATAGAAACTTGGGTACAGTAGTCAGACGCTTTATCCATTATGCCGCTGGCCCTGCTGGAGAATGAGTGACGCACCATATTCTAATTGTCAAATTGACAGAGCAAGCAATGCAAACTTGAAGTGTATTCATTGTTTAAAAAGGCTTCTCAAGTTTGTCATTTAAACTTGAAAAAAGCACACTTGATTTGGCCTAACTACTATTTTATCAACCCCAATCAAAAAAAGTTTGTTTGATTTATAATCTACATACTAAGTCACATTTCCAGTTGGTGAGGGATTCTTGTTCTGTGAATGTGGCTCAAATTCAGATGTGGGATCTGAAGTTAAACAAGTACCTGCCAAATGACTAGATATGAGTTCCCATACCGGGAGTTGAACCCGGGCCACCTGGGTGAAAACCAGGAATCCTAACCGCTAGACCATATGGGAAGATGCTACGGTACAATAAACTTTACAGGCACATTGATAAAGGTCAATACAATGCTGGTTTGCATTATGTCTGTTGTTGAAATTAATTGCTCCATCGTTGCCTGCACCGAAAATTTACGTCCCTGCATTTGAAGCAATGTGGAAATTAAAAGTTCTATAATTATTTTCAGAACTTCTGGCTTTGTCTCTCACCTGTGGCACTTCTGCTCGTTCTTTTCTCAATAAGGTTGCGGAAAAGTCCCATATAAAAACAGTCTAGAATGTGTTTTTCACATGACGTTTTAGCCTAGACGGTGAACTAATTAATCTGTGCGAACCAGCCAGTGACACTGAAATGTATGTAATATTTTTCAGAGAAAGATTTTGGTTAACTAAATACAGTGTCAAGCCAGCAGTCTAACATAGAAACTTGGGTACCGTAGTCAGACGCTTTATGCATTGTGCCGCTGGCCCTGCTGGAGAATGAGTGACGTACCATATTTTAATTGTCAAATTGACAGAGCAAGCAATGCAAACTTGAAGTGTATTCAATGTTTAAAAAGGCTTCTCAAGTTTGTCATTCAAACTTGAAAAAAGCACACTTGATTTGGCCTAACTAATATTTTATCAACCCCAATCAAAAAAAGTTTGTTTGATTTATAATCTACATACTAAGTCACATTTCCAGTTGCTGAGGGATTCTTGTTCTGTGAATGTGGCTCAAATTCAGATGTGGGATCTGAAGTTAAACAAGTACCTGCCAAATGACAAGATATGAGTTCCCATACCGGGAGTTGAACCCGGGCCACCTGGGTGAAAACCAGGAATCCTAACCGCTAGACCATATGGGAAGATGCTACGGTACAATAAACTTTACAGGCACATTGATAAAGGTCAATAAAACGCTGGTTTGCATTATGTCTGTTGTTGAAATTAATTGCTCCATCGTTGCCTGCACCGAAAATTGACGTCCCTGCCTTTGAAGCAATGTGGAAATTAAAAGTTATATAATTATTTTCAGAACTTCTGGCTTTGTCTCTCACCTGTGGCACTTCTGCTCGTTCTTTTCTCAGTAAGGTTGCGGAAAAGTCCCATATAAAAACAGTCTAGAATGTGTTTTTCACATGACGTTTTAGCCTAGACGGTGAACTAATTAATCTGTGCGAACCAGCCAGTCACACTGAAATGTATGTAATATTTTTCAGAGAAAGATTTTGGTTAACTAAATACAGTGTCAAGCCAGCAGTCTAACATAGAAACTTGGGTACCGTAGTCAGACGCTTTATGCATTGTGCCGCTGGCCCTGCTGGAGAATGAGTGACGTACCATATTTTAATTGTCAAATTGACAGAGCAAGCAATGCAAACTTGAAGTGTATTCAATGTTTAAAAAGGCTTCTCAAGTTTGTCATTCAAACTTGAAAAAAGCACACTTGATTTGGCCTAACTAATATTTTATCAACCCCAATCAAAAAAAGTTTGTTTGATTTATAATCTACATAATAAGTCACATTTCCAGTTGCTGAGGGATTCTTGTTCTGTGAAAGTGGCTCAAATTCAGATGTGGGATCTGAAGTTAAACAAGTACCTGCCAAATGACAAGATATGAGTTCCCATACCGGGAGTTGAACCCGGGCCACCTGGGTGAAAACCAGGAATCCTAACCGCTAGACCATATGGGAAGATGCTACGGTACAATAAACTTTACAGGCACATTGATAAAGGTCAATAAAACGCTGGTTTGCATTATGTCTGTTGTTGAAATTAATTGCTCCATCGTTGCCTGCACCGAAAATTGACGTCCCTGCCTTTGAAGCAATATGGAAATTAAAAGTTATATAATTATTTTCAGAACTTCTGGCTTTGTCTCTCACCTGTGGCACTTCTGCTCGTTCTTTTCTCAGTAAGGTTGCGGAAAAGTCCCATATAAAAACAGTCTAGAATGTGTTTTTCACATGATGTTTTAGCCTAGACGGTGAACTAATTAATCTGTGCGAACCAGCCAGTGACACTGAAATGTATGTAATATTTTTCAGAGCAAGATTTTGGTTAACTAAATAAAGTGTCAAGCCAGCAGTCTAACATAGAAACTTGGGTACAGTAGTCAGACGCTTTATCCATTATGCCGCTGGCCCTGCTGGAGAATGAGTGACGCACCATATTCTAATTGTCAAATTGACAGAGCAAGCAATGCAAACTTGAAGTGTATTCATTGTTTAAAAAGGCTTCTCAAGTTTGTCATTTAAACTTGAAAAAAGCACACTTGATTTGGCCTAACTACTATTTTATCAACCCCAATCAAAAAAAGTTTGTTTGATTTATAATCTACATACTAAGTCACATTTCCAGTTGGTGAGGGATTCTTGTTCTGTGAATGTGGCTCAAATTCAGATGTGGGATCTGAAGTTAAACAAGTACCTGCCAAATGACTAGATATGAGTTCCCATACCGGGAGTTGAACCCGGGCCACCTGGGTGAAAACCAGGAATCCTAACCGCTAGACCATATGGGAAGATGCTACGGTACAATAAACTTTACAGGCACATTGATAAAGGTCAATAAAACGCTGGTTTGCATTATGTCTGTTGTTGAAATTAATTGCTCCATCGTTGCCTGCACCGAAAATTGACGTCCCTGCCTTTGAAGCAATATGGAAATTAAAAGTTATATAATTATTTTCAGAACTTCTGGCTTTGTCTCTCACCTGTGGCACTTCTGCTCGTTCTTTTCTCAGTAAGGTTGCGGAAAAGTCCCATATAAAAACAGTCTAGAATGTGTTTTTCACATGATGTTTTAGCCTAGACGGTGAACTAATTAATCTGTGCGAACCAGCCAGTGACACTGAAATGTATGTAATATTTTTCAGAGAAAGATTTTGGTTAACTAAATACAGTGTCAAGCCAGCAGTCTAACATAGAAACTTGGGTACCGTAGTCAGACGCTTTATGCATTGTGCCGCTGGCCCTGCTGGAGAATGAGTGACGTACCATATTTTAATTGTCAAATTGACAGAGCAAGCAATGCAAACTTGAAGTGTATTCAATGTTTAAAAAGGCTTCTCAAGTTTGTCATTCAAACTTGAAAAAAGCACACTTGATTTGGCCTAACTAATATTTTATCAACCCCAATCAAAAAAAGTTTGTTTGATTTATAATCTACATAATAAGTCACATTTCCAGTTGCTGAGGGATTCTTGTTCTGTGAAAGTGGCTCAAATTCAGATGTGGGATCTGAAGTTAAACAAGTACCTGCCAAATGACAAGATATGAGTTCCCATACCGGGAGTTGAACCCGGGCCACCTGGGTGAAAACCAGGAATCCTAACCGCTAGACCATATGGGAAGATGCTACGGTACAATAAACTTTACAGGCACATTGATAAAGGTCAATAAAACGCTGGTTTGCATTATGTCTGTTGTTGAAATTAATTGCTCCATCGTTGCCTGCACCGAAAATTGACGTCCCTGCCTTTGAAGCAATATGGAAATTAAAAGTTATATAATTATTTTCAGAACTTCTGGCTTTGTCTCTCACCTGTGGCACTTCTGCTCGTTCTTTTCTCAGTAAGGTTGCGGAAAAGTCCCATATAAAAACAGTCTAGAATGTGTTTTTCACATGATGTTTTAGCCTAGACGGTGAACTAATTAATCTGTGCGAACCAGCCAGTGACACTGAAATGTATGTAATATTTTTCAGAGCAAGATTTTGGTTAACTAAATAAAGTGTCAAGCCAGCAGTCTAACATAGAAACTTGGGTACAGTAGTCAGACGCTTTATCCATTATGCCGCTGGCCCTGCTGGAGAATGAGTGACGCACCATATTCTAATTGTCAAATTGACAGAGCAAGCAATGCAAACTTGAAGTGTATTCATTGTTTAAAAAGGCTTCTCAAGTTTGTCATTTAAACTTGAAAAAAGCACACTTGATTTGGCCTAACTACTATTTTATCAACCCCAATCAAAAAAAGTTTGTTTGATTTATAATCTACATACTAAGTCACATTTCCAGTTGGTGAGGGATTCTTGTTCTGTGAATGTGGCTCAAATTCAGATGTGGGATCTGAAGTTAAACAAGTACCTGCCAAATGACTAGATATGAGTTCCCATACCGGGAGTTGAACCCGGGCCACCTGGGTGAAAACCAGGAATCCTAACCGCTAGACCATATGGGAAGATGCTACGGTACAATAAACTTTACAGGCACATTGATAAAGGTCAATACAATGCTGGTTTGCATTATGTCTGTTGTTGAAATTAATTGCTCCATCGTTGCCTGCACCGAAAATTTACGTCCCTGCATTTGAAGCAATGTGGAAATTAAAAGTTCTATAATTATTTTCAGAACTTCTGGCTTTGTCTCTCACCTGTGGCACTTCTGCTCGTTCTTTTCTCAATAAGGTTGCGGAAAAGTCCCATATAAAAACAGTCTAGAATGTGTTTTTCACATGACGTTTTAGCCTAGACGGTGAACTAATTAATCTGTGCGAACCAGCCAGTGACACTGAAATGTATGTAATATTTTTCAGAGAAAGATTTTGGTTAACTAAATACAGTGTCAAGCCAGCAGTCTAACATAGAAACTTGGGTACCGTAGTCAGACGCTTTATGCATTGTGCCGCTGGCCCTGCTGGAGAATGAGTGACGTACCATATTTTAATTGTCAAATTGACAGAGCAAGCAATGCAAACTTGAAGTGTATTCAATGTTTAAAAAGGCTTCTCAAGTTTGTCATTCAAACTTGAAAAAAGCACACTTGATTTGGCCTAACTAATATTTTATCAACCCCAATCAAAAAAAGTTTGTTTGATTTATAATCTACATACTAAGTCACATTTCCAGTTGCTGAGGGATTCTTGTTCTGTGAATGTGGCTCAAATTCAGATGTGGGATCTGAAGTTAAACAAGTACCTGCCAAATGACAAGATATGAGTTCCCATACCGGGAGTTGAACCCGGGCCACCTGGGTGAAAACCAGGAATCCTAACCGCTAGACCATATGGGAAGATGCTACGGTACAATAAACTTTACAGGCACATTGATAAAGGTCAATAAAACGCTGGTTTGCATTATGTCTGTTGTTGAAATTAATTGCTCCATCGTTGCCTGCACCGAAAATTGACGTCCCTGCCTTTGAAGCAATGTGGAAATTAAAAGTTATATAATTATTTTCAGAACTTCTGGCTTTGTCTCTCACCTGTGGCACTTCTGCTCGTTCTTTTCTCAGTAAGGTTGCGGAAAAGTCCCATATAAAAACAGTCTAGAATGTGTTTTTCACATGACGTTTTAGCCTAGACGGTGAACTAATTAATCTGTGCGAACCAGCCAGTGACACTGAAATGTATGTAATATTTTTCAGAGAAAGATTTTGGTTAACTAAATACAGTGTCAAGCCAGCAGTCTAACATAGAAACTTGGGTACCGTAGTCAGACGCTTTATGCATTGTGCCGCTGGCCCTGCTGGAGAATGAGTGACGTACCATATTTTAATTGTCAAATTGACAGAGCAAGCAATGCAAACTTGAAGTGTATTCAATGTTTAAAAAGGCTTCTCAAGTTTGTCATTCAAACTTGAAAAAAGCACACTTGATTTGGCCTAACTAATATTTTATCAACCCCAATCAAAAAAAGTTTGTTTGATTTATAATCTACATAATAAGTCACATTTCCAGTTGCTGAGGGATTCTTGTTCTGTGAAAGTGGCTCAAATTCAGATGTGGGATCTGAAGTTAAACAAGTACCTGCCAAATGACAAGATATGAGTTCCCATACCGGGAGTTGAACCCGGGCCACCTGGGTGAAAACCAGGAATCCTAACCGCTAGACCATATGGGAAGATGCTACGGTACAATAAACTTTACAGGCACATTGATAAAGGTCAATAAAACGCTGGTTTGCATTATGTCTGTTGTTGAAATTAATTGCTCCATCGTTGCCTGCACCGAAAATTGACGTCCCTGCCTTTGAAGCAATGTGGAAATTAAAAGTTCTATAATTATTTTCAGAACTTCTGGCTTTGTCTCTCACCTGTGGCACTTCTGCTCGTTCTTTTCTCAGTAAGGTTGCGGAAAAGTCCCATATAAAAACAGTCTAGAATGTGTTTTTCACATGACGTTTTAGCCTAGACGGTGAACTAATTAATCTGTGCGAACCAGCCAGTGACACTGAAATGTATGTAATATTTTTCAGAGCAAGATTTTGGTTAACTAAATAAAGTGTCAAGCCAGCAGTCTAACATAGAAACTTGGGTACAGTAGTCAGACGCTTTATCCATTATGCCGCTGGCCCTGCTGGAGAATGAGTGACGCACCATATTCTAATTGTCAAATTGACAGAGCAAGCAATGCAAACTTGAAGTGTATTCAATGTTTAAAAAGGCTTCTCAAGTTTGTCATTTAAACTTGAAAAAAGCACACTTGATTTGGCCTAACTACTATTTTATCAACCCCAATCAAAAAAAGTTTGTTTGATTTATAATCTACATACTAAGTCACATTTCCAGTTGGTGAGGGATTCTTGTTCTGTGAATGTGGCTCAAATTCAGATGTGGGATCTGAAGTTAAACAAGTACCTGCCAAATGACTAGATATGAGTTCCCATACCGGGAGTTGAACCCGGGCCACCTGGGTAAAAACCAGGAATCCTAACCGCTAGACCATATGGGAAGATGCTACGGTACAATAAACTTTACAGGCACATTGATAAAGGTCAATACAATGCTGGTTTGCATTATGTCTGTTGTTGAAATTAATTGCTCCATCGTTGCCTGCACCGAAAATGTACGTCCCTGCCTTTGAAGCAATGTGGAAATTAAAAGTTCTATAATTATTTTCAGAACTTCTGGCTTTGTCTCTCACCTGTGGCACTTCTGCTCGTTCTTTTCTCAGTAAGGTTGCGGAAAAGTCCCATATAAAAACAGTCTAGAATGTGTTTTTCACATGACGTTTTAGCCTAGACGGTGAACTAATTAATCTGTGCGAACCAGCCAGTGACACTGAAATGTATGTAATATTTTTCAGAGCAAGATTTTGGTTAACTAAATAAAGTGTCAAGCCAGCAGTCTAACATAGAAACTTGGGTACAGTAGTCAGACGCTTTATCCATTATGCCGCTGGCCCTGCTGGAGAATGCGTGACGCACCATATTCTAATTGTCAAATTGACAGAGCAAGCAATGCAAACTTGAAGTGTATTCAATGTTTAAAAAGGCTTCTCAAGTTTGTCATTCAAACTTGAAAAAAGCACACTTGATTTGGCCTAACTAATATTTTATCAACCCCAATCAAAAAAAGTTTGTTTGATTTATAATCTACATAATAAGTCACATTTCCAGTTGCTGAGGGATTCTTGTTCTGTGAAAGTGGCTCAAATTCATATGTGGGATCTGAAGTTAAACAAGTACCTGCCAAAGGACAAGATATGAGTTCCCATACCAGGAGTTGAACCCGGGCCACCTGGGTGAAAACCAGGAATCCTAACCGCTAGACCATATGGGAAGATGCTACGGTACAATAAACTTTACAGGCACATTGATAAAGGTCAATAAAACGCTGGTTTGCATTATGTCTGTTGTTGAAATTAATTGCTCCATCGTTGCCTGCACCGAAAATTGACGTCCCTGCCTTTGAAGCAATATGGAAATTAAAAGTTCTATAATTATTTTCAGAACGTCTGGCTTTGTCTCTCACCTGTGGCACTTCTGCTCGTTCTTTTCTCAATAAGGTTGCGGAAAAGTCCCATATAAAAACAGTCTAGAATGTGTTTTTCACATGACGTTTTAGCCTAGACGGTGAACTAATTAATCTGTGCGAACCAGCCAGTGACACTGAAATGTATGTAATATTTTTCAGAGAAAGATTTTGGTTAACTAAATACAGTGTCAAGCCAGCAGTCTAACATAGAAACTTGGGTACCATAGTCAGACGCTTTATGCATTGTGCCGCTGGCCCTGCTGGAGAATGAGTGACGTACCATATTTTAATTGTCAAATTGACAGAGCAAGCAATGCAAACTTGAAGTGTATTCAATGTTTAAAAAGGCTTCTCAAGTTTGTCATTCAAACTTGAAAAAAGCACACTTGATTTGGCCTAACTAATATTTTATCAACCCCAATCAAAAAAAGTTTGTTTGATTTATAATCTACATACTAAGTCACATTTCCAGTTGCTGAGGGATTCTTGTTCTGTGAATGTGGCTCAAATTCAGATGTGGGATCTGAAGTTAAACAAGTACCTGCCAAATGACAAGATATGAGTTCCCATACCGGGAGTTGAACCCGGGCCACCTGGGTGAAAACCAGGAATCCTAACCGCTAGACCATATGGGAAGACTCTACGGTACAATAAACTTTACAGGCACATTGATAAAGGTCAATAAAACGCTGGTTTGCATTATGTCTGTTGTTGAAATTAATTGCTCCATCGTTGCCTGCACCGAAAATTGACGTCCCTGCCTTTGAAGCAATGTGGAAATTAAAAGTTATATAATTATTTTCAGAACTTCTGGCTTTGTCTCTCACCTGTGGCACTTCTGCTCGTTCTTTTCTCAGTAAGGTTGCGGAAAAGTCCCATATAAAAACAGTCTAGAATGTGTTTTTCACATGACGTTTTAGCCTAGACGGTGAACTAATTAATCTGTGCGAACCAGCCAGTGACACTGAAATGTATGTAATATTTTTCAGAGAAAGATTTTGGTTAACTAAATACAGTGTCAAGCCAGCAGTCTAACATAGAAACTTGGGTACCGTAGTCAGACGCTTTATGCATTGTGCCGCTGGCCCTGCTGGAGAATGAGTGACGTACCATATTTTAATTGTCAAATTGACAGAGCAAGCAATGCAAACTTGAAGTGTATTCAATGTTTAAAAAGGCTTCTCAAGTTTGTCATTCAAACTTGAAAAAAGCACACTTGATTTGGCCTAACTAATATTTTATCAACCCCAATCAAAAAAAGTTTGTTTGATTTATAATCTACATAATAAGTCACATTTCCAGTTGCTGAGGGATTCTTGTTCTGTGAAAGTGGCTCAAATTCAGATGTGGGATCTGAAGTTAAACAAGTACCTGCCAAATGACAAGATATGAGTTCCCATACCGGGAGTTGAACCCGGGCCACCTGGGTGAAAACCAGGAATCCTAACCGCTAGACCATATGGGAAGATGCTACGGTACAATAAACTTTACAGGCACATTGATAAAGGTCAATAAAACGCTGGTTTGCATTATGTCTGTTGTTGAAATTAATTGCTCCATCGTTGCCTGCACCGAAAATTGACGTCCCTGCCTTTGAAGCAATGTGGAAATTAAAAGTTCTATAATTATTTTCAGAACTTCTGGCTTTGTCTCTCACCTGTGGCACTTCTGCTCGTTCTTTTCTCAGTAAGGTTGCGGAAAAGTCCCATATAAAAACAGTCTAGAATGTGTTTTTCACATGACGTTTTAGCCTAGACGGTGAACTAATTAATCTGTGCGAACCAGCCAGTGACACTGAAATGTATGTAATATTTTTCAGAGCAAGATTTTGGTTAACTAAATAAAGTGTCAAGCCAGCAGTCTAACATAGAAACTTGGGTACAGTAGTCAGACGCTTTATCCATTATGCCGCTGGCCCTGCTGGAGAATGAGTGACGCACCATATTCTAATTGTCAAATTGACAGAGCAAGCAATGCAAACTTGAAGTGTATTCAATGTTTAAAAAGGCTTCTCAAGTTTGTCATTTAAACTTGAAAAAAGCACACTTGATTTGGCCTAACTACTATTTTATCAACCCCAATCAAAAAAAGTTTGTTTGATTTATAATCTACATACTAAGTCACATTTCCAGTTGGTGAGGGATTCTTGTTCTGTGAATGTGGCTCAAATTCAGATGTGGGATCTGAAGTTAAACAAGTACCTGCCAAATGACTAGATATGAGTTCCCATACCGGGAGTTGAACCCGGGCCACCTGGGTAAAAACCAGGAATCCTAACCGCTAGACCATATGGGAAGATGCTACGGTACAATAAACTTTACAGGCACATTGATAAAGGTCAATACAATGCTGGTTTGCATTATGTCTGTTGTTGAAATTAATTGCTCCATCGTTGCCTGCACCGAAAATGTACGTCCCTGCCTTTGAAGCAATGTGGAAATTAAAAGTTCTATAATTATTTTCAGAACTTCTGGCTTTGTCTCTCACCTGTGGCACTTCTGCTCGTTCTTTTCTCAGTAAGGTTGCGGAAAAGTCCCATATAAAAACAGTCTAGAATGTGTTTTTCACATGACGTTTTAGCCTAGACGGTGAACTAATTAATCTGTGCGAACCAGCCAGTGACACTGAAATGTATGTAATATTTTTCAGAGCAAGATTTTGGTTAACTAAATAAAGTGTCAAGCCAGCAGTCTAACATAGAAACTTGGGTACAGTAGTCAGACGCTTTATCCATTATGCCGCTGGCCCTGCTGGAGAATGCGTGACGCACCATATTCTAATTGTCAAATTGACAGAGCAAGCAATGCAAACTTGAAGTGTATTCAATGTTTAAAAAGGCTTCTCAAGTTTGTCATTCAAACTTGAAAAAAGCACACTTGATTTGGCCTAACTAATATTTTATCAACCCCAATCAAAAAAAGTTTGTTTGATTTATAATCTACATAATAAGTCACATTTCCAGTTGCTGAGGGATTCTTGTTCTGTGAAAGTGGCTCAAATTCAGATGTGGGATCTGAAGTTAAACAAGTACCTGCCAAATGACAAGATATGAGTTCCCATACCGGGAGTTGAACCCGGGCCACCTGGGTGAAAACCAGGAATCCTAACCGCTAGACCATATGGGAAGATGCTACGGTACAATAAACTTTACAGGCACATTGATAAAGGTCAATAAAACGCTGGTTTGCATTATGTCTGTTGTTGAAATTAATTGCTCCATCGTTGCCTGCACCGAAAATTGACGTCCCTGCCTTTGAAGCAATGTGGAAATTAAAAGTTCTATAATTATTTTCTGAACTTCTGGCTTTGTCTCTCACCTGTGGCACTTCTGCTCGTTCTTTTCTCAGTAAGGTTGCGGAAAAGTCCCATATAAAAACAGTCTAGAATGTGTTTTTCACATGACGTTTTAGCCTAGACGGTGAACTAATTAATCTGTGCGAACCAGCCAGTGACACTGAAATGTATGTAATATTTTTCAGAGCAAGATTTTGGTTAACTAAATAAAGTGTCAAGCCAGCATTCTAACATAGAAACTTGGGTACAGTAGTCAGACGCTTTATCCATTATGCCGCTGGCCCTGCTGGAGAATGAGTGACGCACCATATTCTAATTGTCAAATTGACAGAGCAAGCAATGCAAACTTGAAGTGTATTCAATGTTTAAAAAGGCTTCTCAAGTTTGTCATTTAAACTTGAAAAAAGCACACTTGATTTGGCCTAACTACTATTTTATCAACCCCAATCAAAAAAAGTTTGTTTGATTTATAATCTACATACTAAGTCACATTTCCAGTTGGTGAGGGATTCTTGTTCTGTGAATGTGGCTCAAATTCAGATGTGGGATCTGAAGTTAAACAAGTACCTGCCAAATGACTAGATATGAGTTCCCATACCGGGAGTTGAACCCGGGCCACCTGGGTAAAAACCAGGAATCCTAACCGCTAGACCATATGGGAAGATGCTACGGTACAATAAACTTTACAGGCACATTGATAAAGGTCAATACAATGCTGGTTTGCATTATGTCTGTTGTTGAAATTAATTGCTCCATCGTTGCCTGCACCGAAAATGTACGTCCCTGCCTTTGAAGCAATGTGGAAATTAAAAGTTCTATAATTATTTTCAGAACTTCTGGCTTTGTCTCTCACCTGTGGCACTTCTGCTCGTTCTTTTCTCAGTAAGGTTGCGGAAAAGTCCCATATAAAAACAGTCTAGAATGTGTTTTTCACATGACGTTTTAGCCTAGACGGTGAACTAATTAATCTGTGCGAACCAGCCAGTGACACTGAAATGTATGTAATATTTTTCAGAGCAAGATTTTGGTTAACTAAATAAAGTGTCAAGCCAGCAGTCTAACATAGAAACTTGGGTACAGTAGTCAGACGCTTTATCCATTATGCCGCTGGCCCTGCTGGAGAATGCGTGACGCACCATATTCTAATTGTCAAATTGACAGAGCAAGCAATGCAAACTTGAAGTGTATTCAATGTTTAAAAAGGCTTCTCAAGTTTGTCATTCAAACTTGAAAAAAGCACACTTGATTTGGCCTAACTAATATTTTATCAACCCCAATCAAAAAAAGTTTGTTTGATTTATAATCTACATAATAAGTCACATTTCCAGTTGCTGAGGGATTCTTGTTCTGTGAAAGTGGCTCAAATTCATATGTGGGATCTGAAGTTAAACAAGTACCTGCCAAAGGACAAGATATGAGTTCCCATACCGGGAGTTGAACCCGGGCCACCTGGGTGAAAACCAGGAATCCTAACCGCTAGACCATATGGGAAGATGCTACGGTACAATAAACTTTACAGGCACATTGATAAAGGTCAATAAAACGCTGGTTTGCATTATGTCTGTTGTTGAAATTAATTGCTCCATCGTTGCCTGCACCGAAAATTGACGTCCCTGCCTTTGAAGCAATGTGGAAATTAAAAGTTCTATAATTATTTTCAGAACTTCTGGCTTTGTCTCTCACCTGTGGCACTTCTGCTCGTTCTTTTCTCAGTAAGGTTGCGGAAAAGTCCCATATAAAAACAGTCTAGAATGTGTTTTTCACATGACGTTTTAGCCTAGACGGTGAACTAATTAATCTGTGCGAACCAGCCAGTGACACTGAAATGTATGTAATATTTTTCAGAGCAAGATTTTGGTTAACTAAATAAAGTGTCAAGCCAGCAGTCTAACATAGAAACTTGGGTACAGTAGTCAGACGCTTTATCCATTATGCCGCTGGCCCTGCTGGAGAATGAGTGACGCACCATATTCTAATTGTCAAATTGACAGAGCAAGCAATGCAAACTTGAAGTGTATTCAATGTTTAAAAAGGCTTCTCAAGTTTGTCATTTAAACTTGAAAAAAGCACACTTGATTTGGCCTAACTACTATTTTATCAACCCCAATCAAAAAAAGTTTGTTTGATTTATAATCTACATACTAAGTCACATTTCCAGTTGGTGAGGGATTCTTGTTCTGTGAATGTGGCTCAAATTCAGATGTGGGATCTGAAGTTAAACAAGTACCTGCCAAATGACTAGATATGAGTTCCCATACCGGGAGTTGAACCCGGGCCACCTGGGTAAAAACCAGGAATCCTAACCGCTAGACCATATGGGAAGATGCTACGGTACAATAAACTTTACAGGCACATTGATAAAGGTCAATACAATGCTGGTTTGCATTATGTCTGTTGTTGAAATTAATTGCTCCATCGTTGCCTGCACCGAAAATGTACGTCCCTGCCTTTGAAGCAATGTGGAAATTAAAAGTTCTATAATTATTTTCAGAACTTCTGGCTTTGTCTCTCACCTGTGGCACTTCTGCTCGTTCTTTTCTCAGTAAGGTTGCGGAAAAGTCCCATATAAAAACAGTCTAGAATGTGTTTTTCACATGACGTTTTAGCCTAGACGGTGAACTAATTAATCTGTGCGAACCAGCCAGTGACACTGAAATGTATGTAATATTTTTCAGAGCAAGATTTTGGTTAACTAAATAAAGTGTCAAGCCAGCAGTCTAACATAGAAACTTGGGTACAGTAGTCAGACGCTTTATCCATTATGCCGCTGGCCCTGCTGGAGAATGCGTGACGCACCATATTCTAATTGTCAAATTGACAGAGCAAGCAA
The DNA here is from genome assembly GCF_964263955.1 of Coregonus lavaretus. Lineage (NCBI taxonomy): Eukaryota > Metazoa > Chordata > Actinopteri > Salmoniformes > Salmonidae > Coregonus > Coregonus lavaretus. The sequence goes on from NC_139989.1 coordinate 67,021,795, forward strand.
TGCAAACTTGAAGTGTATTCAATGTTTAAAAAGGCTTCTCAAGTTTGTCATTCAAACTTGAAAAAAGCACACTTGATTTGGCCTAACTAATATTTTATCAACCCCAATCAAAAAAAGTTTGTTTGATTTATAATCTACATAATAAGTCACATTTCCAGTTGCTGAGGGATTCTTGTTCTGTGAAAGTGGCTCAAATTCATATGTGGGATCTGAAGTTAAACAAGTACCTGCCAAAGGACAAGATATGAGTTCCCATACCGGGAGTTGAACCCGGGCCACCTGGGTGAAAACCAGGAATCCTAACCGCTAGACCATATGGGAAGATGCTACGGTACAATAAACTTTACAGGCACATTGATAAAGGTCAATAAAACGCTGGTTTGCATTATGTCTGTTGTTGAAATTAATTGCTCCATCGTTGCCTGCACCGAAAATTGACGTCCCTGCCTTTGAAGCAATATGGAAATTAAAAGTTATATAATTATTTTCAGAACTTCTGGCTTTGTCTCTCACCTGTGGCACTTCTGCTCGTTCTTTTCTCAGTAAGGTTGCGGAAAAGTCCCATATAAAAACAGTCTAGAATGTGTTTTTCACATGATGTTTTAGCCTAGACGGTGAACTAATTAATCTGTGCTAACCAGCCAGTGACACTGAAATGTATGTAATATTTTTCAGAGCAAGATTTTGGTTAACTAAATAAAGTGTCAAGCCAGCAGTCTAACATAGAAACTTGGGTACAGTAGTCAGACGCTTTATCCATTATGCCGCTGGCCCTGCTGGAGAATGCGTGACGCACCATATTCTAATTGTCAAATTGACAGAGCAAGCAATGCAAACTTGAAGTGTATTCAATGTTTAAAAAGGCTTCTCAAGTTTGTCATTCAAACTTGAAAAAAGCACACTTGATTTGGCCTAACTAATATTTTATCAACCCCAATCAAAAAAAGTTTGTTTGATTTATAATCTACATACTAAGTCACATTTCCAGTTGGTGAGGGATTCTTGTTCTGTGAATGTGGCTCAAATTCAGATGTGGGATCTGAAGTTAAACAAGTACCTGCCAAATGACTAGATATGAGTTCCCATACCGGGAGTTGAACCCGGGCCACCTGGGTAAAAACCAGGAATCCTAACCGCTAGACCATATGGGAAGATGCTACGGTACAATAAACTTTACAGGCACATTGATAAAGGTCAATACAATGCTGGTTTGCATTATGTCTGTTGTTGAAATTAATTGCTCCATCGTTGCCTGCACCGAAAATGTACGTCCCTGCCTTTGAAGCAATGTGGAAATTAAAAGTTCTATAATTATTTTCAGAACTTCTGGCTTTGTCTCTCACCTGTGGCACTTCTGCTCGTTCTTTTCTCAGTAAGGTTGCGGAAAAGTCCCATATAAAAACAGTCTAGAATGTGTTTTTCACATGACGTTTTAGCCTAGACGGTGAACTAATTAATCTGTGCGAACCAGCCAGTGACACTGAAATGTATGTAATATTTTTCAGAGCAAGATTTTGGTTAACTAAATAAAGTGTCAAGCCAGCAGTCTAACATAGAAACTTGGGTACAGTAGTCAGACGCTTTATCCATTATGCCGCTGGCCCTGCTGGAGAATGCGTGACGCACCATATTCTAATTGTCAAATTGACAGAGCAAGCAATGCAAACTTGAAGTGTATTCAATGTTTAAAAAGGCTTCTCAAGTTTGTCATTCAAACTTGAAAAAAGCACACTTGATTTGGCCTAACTAATATTTTATCAACCCCAATCAAAAAAAGTTTGTTTGATTTATAATCTACATAATAAGTCACATTTCCAGTTGCTGAGGGATTCTTGTTCTGTGAAAGTGGCTCAAATTCATATGTGGGATCTGAAGTTAAACAAGTACCTGCCAAAGGACAAGATATGAGTTCCCATACCGGGAGTTGAACCCGGGCCACCTGGGTGAAAACCAGGAATCCTAACCGCTAGACCATATGGGAAGATGCTACGGTACAATAAACTTTACAGGCACATTGATAAAGGTCAATAAAACGCTGGTTTGCATTATGTCTGTTGTTGAAATTAATTGCTCCATCGTTGCCTGCACCGAAAATTGACGTCCCTGCCTTTGAAGCAATATGGAAATTAAAAGTTATATAATTATTTTCAGAACTTCTGGCTTTGTCTCTCACCTGTGGCACTTCTGCTCGTTCTTTTCTCAGTAAGGTTGCGGAAAAGTCCCATATAAAAACAGTCTAGAATGTGTTTTTCACATGATGTTTTAGCCTAGACGGTGAACTAATTAATCTGTGCGAACCAGCCAGTGACACTGAAATGTATGTAATATTTTTCAGAGCAAGATTTTGGTTAACTAAATAAAGTGTCAAGCCAGCAGTCTAACATAGAAACTTGGGTACAGTAGTCAGACGCTTTATCCATTATGCCGCTGGCCCTGCTGGAGAATGCGTGACGCACCATATTCTAATTGTCAAATTGACAGAGCAAGCAATGCAAACTTGAAGTGTATTCAATGTTTAAAAAGGCTTCTCAAGTTTGTCATTCAAACTTGAAAAAAGCACACTTGATTTGGCCTAACTAATATTTTATCAACCCCAATCAAAAAAAGTTTGTTTGATTTATAATCTACATAATAAGTCACATTTCCAGTTGCTGAGGGATTCTTGTTCTGTGAATGTGGCTCAAATTCAGATGTGGGATCTGAAGTTAAACAAGTACCTGCCAAATGACTAGATATGAGTTCCCATACCGGGAGTTGAACCCGGGCCACCTGGGTAAAAACCAGGAATCCTAACCGCTAGACCATATGGGAAGATGCTACGGTACAATAAACTTTACAGGCACATTGATAAAGGTCAATACAATGCTGGTTTGCATTATGTCTGTTGTTGAAATTAATTGCTCCATCGTTGCCTGCACCGAAAATGTACGTCCCTGCCTTTGAAGCAATGTGGAAATTAAAAGTTCTATAATTATTTTCAGAACTTCTGGCTTTGTCTCTCACCTGTGGCACTTCTGCTCGTTCTTTTCTCAGTAAGGTTGCGGAAAAGTCCCATATAAAAACAGTCTAGAATGTGTTTTTCACATGACGTTTTAGCCTAGACGGTGAACTAATTAATCTGTGCGAACCAGCCAGTGACACTGAAATGTATGTAATATTTTTCAGAGCAAGATTTTGGTTAACTAAATAAAGTGTCAAGCCAGCAGTCTAACATAGAAACTTGGGTACAGTAGTCAGACGCTTTATCCATTATGCCGCTGGCCCTGCTGGAGAATGCGTGACGCACCATATTCTAATTGTCAAATTGACAGAGCAAGCAATGCAAACTTGAAGTGTATTCAATGTTTAAAAAGGCTTCTCAAGTTTGTCATTCAAACTTGAAAAAAGCACACTTGATTTGGCCTAACTAATATTTTATCAACCCCAATCAAAAAAAGTTTGTTTGATTTATAATCTACATAATAAGTCACATTTCCAGTTGCTGAGGGATTCTTGTTCTGTGAAAGTGGCTCAAATTCATATGTGGGATCTGAAGTTAAACAAGTACCTGCCAAAGGACAAGATATGAGTTCCCATACCGGGAGTTGAACCCGGGCCACCTGGGTGAAAACCAGGAATCCTAACCGCTAGACCATATGGGAAGATGCTACGGTACAATAAACTTTACAGGCACATTGATAAAGGTCAATAAAACGCTGGTTTGCATTATGTCTGTTGTTGAAATTAATTGCTCCATCGTTGCCTGCACCGAAAATTGACGTCCCTGCCTTTGAAGCAATATGGAAATTAAAAGTTATATAATTATTTTCAGAACTTCTGGCTTTGTCTCTCACCTGTGGCACTTCTGCTCGTTCTTTTCTCAGTAAGGTTGCGGAAAAGTCCCATATAAAAACAGTCTAGAATGTGTTTTTCACATGATGTTTTAGCCTAGACGGTGAACTAATTAATCTGTGCGAACCAGCCAGTGACACTGAAATGTATGTAATATTTTTCAGAGCAAGATTTTGGTTAACTAAATAAAGTGTCAAGCCAGCAGTCTAACATAGAAACTTGGGTACAGTAGTCAGACGCTTTATCCATTATGCCGCTGGCCCTGCTGGAGAATGCGTGACGCACCATATTCTAATTGTCAAATTGACAGAGCAAGCAATGCAAACTTGAAGTGTATTCAATGTTTAAAAAGGCTTCTCAAGTTTGTCATTCAAACTTGAAAAAAGCACACTTGATTTGGCCTAACTAATATTTTATCAACCCCAATCAAAAAAAGTTTGTTTGATTTATAATCTACATAATAAGTCACATTTCCAGTTGCTGAGGGATTCTTGTTCTGTGAAAGTGGCTCAAATTCATATGTGGGATCTGATGTTAAACAAGTACCTGCCAAATGACAAGATATGAGTTCCCATACCGGGAGTTGAACCCCAGGCCACCTGGGTGAAAACCAGGAATCCTAACCGCTAGACCATATGGGAAGATGCTACGGTACAATAAACTTTACAGGCACATTGATAAAGGTCAATAAAACACTGGTTTGCATTATGTCTGTTGTTGAAATTAATTGCTCCATCGTTGCCTGCACCGAAAATTGACGTCCCTGCCTTTGAAGCAATATGGAAATTAAAAGTTCTATAATTATTTTCAGAACTTCTGGCTTTGTCTCTCACCTGTGGCACTTCTGCTCGTTCTTTTCTCAGTAAGGTTGCGGAAAAGTCCCATATAAAAACAGTCTAGAATGTGTTTTTCACATGATGTTTTAGCCTAGACGGTGAACTAATTAATCTGTGCGAACCAGCCAGTGACACTGAAATGTATGTAATATTTTTCAGAGCAAGATTTTGGTTAACTAAATACAGTGTCAAGCCAGCAGTCTAACATAGAAACTTGGGTACCGTAGTCAGACGCTTTATGCATTGTGCCGCTGGCCCTGCTGGAGAATGAGTGACGCACCATATTCTAATTGTCAAATTGACAGAGCAAGCAATGCAAACTTGAAGTGTATTCAATGTTTAAAAAGGCTTCTCAAGTTTGTCATTCAAACTTGAAAAAAGCACACTTGATTTGGCCTAACTAATATTTTATCAACCCCAATCAAAAAAAGTTTGTTTGATTTATAATCTACATAATAAGTCACATTTCCAGTTGCTGAGGGATTCTTGTTCTGTGAAAGTGGCTCAAATTCATATGTGGGATCTGATGTTAAACAAGTACCTGCCAAATGACAAGATATGAGTTCCCATACCGGGAGTTGAACCCCAGGCCACCTGGGTGAAAACCAGGAATCCTAACCGCTAGACCATATGGGAAGATGCTACGGTACAATAAACTTTACAGGCACATTGATAAAGGTCAATAAAACACTGGTTTGCATTATGTCTGTTGTTGAAATTAATTGCTCCATCGTTGCCTGCACCGAAAATTGACGTCCCTGCCTTTGAAGCAATATGGAAATTAAAGGTTATATAATTATTTTCAGAACTTCTGGCTTTGTCTCTCACCTGTGGCACTTCTGCTCGTTCTTTTCTCAGTAAGGTTGCGGAAAAGTCCCATATAAAAACAGTCTAGAATGTGTTTTTCACATGATGTTTTAGCCTAGACGGTGAACTAATTAATCTGTGCGAACCAGCCAGTGACACTGAAATGTATGTAATATTTTTCAGAGCAAGATTTTGGTTAACTAAATACAGTGTCAAGCCAGCAGTCTAACATAGAAACTTGGGTACCGTAGTCAGACGCTTTATGCATTGTGCCGCTGGCCCTGCTGGAGAATGAGTGACGCACCATATTCTAATTGTCAAATTGACAGAGCAAGCAATGCAAACTTGAAGTGTATTCAATGTTTAAAAAGGCTTCTCAAGTTTGTCATTCAAACTTGAAAAAAGCACACTTGATTTGGCCTAACTAATATTTTATCAACCCCAATCAAAAAAAGTTTGTTTGATTTATAATCTACATAATAAGTCACATTTCCAGTTGCTGAGGGATTCTTGTTCTGTGAAAGTGGCTCAAATTCATATGTGGGATCTGAAGTTAAACAAGTACCTGCCAAAGGACAAGATATGAGTTCCCATACCGGGAGTTGAACCCGGGCCACCTGGGTGAAAACCAGGAATCCTAACCGCTAGACCATATGGGAAGATGCTACAGTACAATAAACTTTACAGGCACATTGATAAAGGTCAATAAAACGCTGGTTTGCATTATGTCTGTTGTTGAAATTAATTGCTCCATCGTTGCCTGCACCGAAAATTGACGTCCCTGCCTTTGAAGCAATATGGAAATTAAAAGTTATATAATTATTTTCAGAACTTCTGGCTTTGTCTCTCACCTGTGGCACTTCTGCTCGTTCTTTTCTCAGTAAGGTTGCGGAAAAGTCCCATATAAAAACAGTCTAGAATGTGTTTTTCACATGATGTTTTAGCCTAGACGGTGAACTAATTAATCTGTGCGAACCAGCCAGTGACACTGAAATGTATGTAATATTTTTCAGAGCAAGATTTTGGTTAACTAAATAAAGTGTCAAGCCAGCAGTCTAACATAAATACTTGGGTACAGTAGTCAGACGCTTTATCCATTATGCCGCTGGACCTGCTGGAGAATGCGTGACGCACCATATTCTAATTGTCAAATTGACAGAGCAAGCAATGCAAACTTGAAGTGTATTCAATGTTTAAAAAGGCTTCTCAAGTTTGTCATTCAAACTTGAAAAAAGCACACTTTATTTGGCCTAACTAATATTTTATCAACCCCAATCAAAAAAAGTTTGTTTGATTTATAATCTACATAATAAGTCACATTTCCAGTTGCTGAGGGATTCTTGTTCTGTGAAAGTGGCTCAAATTCATATGTGGGATCTGATGTTAAACAAGTACCTGCCAAATGACAAGATATGAGTTCCCATACCGGGAGTTGAACCCCAGGCCACCTGGGTGAAAACCAGGAATCCTAACCGCTAGACCATATGGGAAGATGCTACGGTACAATAAACTTTACAGGCACATTGATAAAGGTCAATAAAACACTGGTTTGCATTATGTCTGTTGTTGAAATTAATTGCTCCATCGTTGCCTGCACCGAAAATTGACGTCCCTGCCTTTGAAGCAATATGGAAATTAAAAGTTCTATAATTATTTTCAGAACTTCTGGCTTTGTCTCTCACCTGTGGCACTTCTGCTCGTTCTTTTCTCAGTAAGGTTGCGGAAAAGTCCCATATAAAAACAGTCTAGAATGTGTTTTTCACATGATGTTTTAGCCTAGACGGTGAACTAATTAATCTGTGCGAACCAGCCAGTGACACTGAAATGTATGTAATATTTTTCAGAGCAAGATTTTGGTTAACTAAATAAAGTGTCAAGCCAGCAGTCTAACATAGAAACTTGGGTACAGTAGTCAGACGCTTTATCCATTATGCCGCTGGCCCTGCTGGAGAATGCGTGACGCACCATATTCTAATTGTCAAATTGACAGAGCAAGCAATGCAAACTTGAAGTGTATTCAATGTTTAAAAAGGCTTCTCAAGTTTGTCATTCAAACTTGAAAAAAGCACACTTGATTTGGCCTAACTAATATTTTATCAACCCCAATCAAAAAAAGTTTGTTTGATTTATAATTTACATAATAAGTCACATTTCCAGTTGCTGAGGGATTCTTGTTCTGTGAAAGTGGCTCAAATTCATATGTGGGATCTGATGTTAAACAAGTACCTGCCAAATGACAAGATATGAGTTCCCATACCGGGAGTTGAACCCCAGGCCACCTGGGTGAAAACCAGGAATCCTAACCGCTAGACCATATGGGAAGATGCTACGGTACAATAAACTTTACAGGCACATTGATAAAGGTCAATAAAACACTGGTTTGCATTATGTCTGTTGTTGAAATTAATTGCTCCATCGTTGCCTGCACCGAAAATTGACGTCCCTGCCTTTGAAGCAATATGGAAATTAAAAGTTATATAATTATTTTCAGAACTTCTGGCTTTGTCTCTCACCTGTGGCACTTCTGCTCGTTCTTTTCTCAGTAAGGTTGCGGAAAAGTCCCATATAAAAACAGTCTAGAATGTGTTTTTCACATGATGTTTTAGCCTAGACGGTGAACTAATTAATCTGTGCGAACCAGCCAGTGACACTGAAATGTATGTAATATTTTTCAGAGCAAGATTTTGGTTAACTAAATACAGTGTCAAGCCAGCAGTCTAACATAGAAACTTGGGTACCGTAGTCAGACGCTTTATGCATTGTGCCGCTGGCCCTGCTGGAGAATGAGTGACGCACCATATTCTAATTGTCAAATTGACAGAGCAAGCAATGCAAACTTGAAGTGTATTCAATGTTTAAAAAGGCTTCTCAAGTTTGTCATTCAAACTTGAAAAAAGCACACTTGATTTGGCCTAACTAATATTTTATCAACCCCAATCAAAAAAAGTTTGTTTGATTTATAATCTACATAATAAGTCACATTTCCAGTTGCTGAGGGATTCTTGTTCTGTGAAAGTGGCTCAAATTCATATGTGGGATCTGAAGTTAAACAAGTACCTGCCAAAGGACAAGATATGAGTTCCCATACCGGGAGTTGAACCCGGGCCACCTGGGTGAAAACCAGGAATCCTAACCGCTAGACCATATGGGAAGATGCTACGGTACAATCAACTTTACAGGCACATTGATAAAGGTCAATAAAACGCTGGTTTGCATTATGTCTGTTGTTGAAATTAATTGCTCCATCGTTGCCTGCACCGAAAATTGACGTCCCTGCCTTTGAAGCAATATGGAAATTAAAAGTTATATAATTATTTTCAGAACTTCTGGCTTTGTCTCTCACCTGTGGCACTTCTGCTCGTTCTTTTCTCAGTAAGGTTGCGGAAAAGTCCCATATAAAAACAGTCTAGAATGTGTTTTTCACATGATGTTTTAGCCTAGACGGTGAACTAATTAATCTGTGCGAACCAGCCAGTGACACTGAAATGTATGTAATATTTTTCAGAGCAAGATTTTGGTTAACTAAATAAAGTGTCAAGCCAGCAGTCTAACATAAATACTTGGGTACAGTAGTCAGACGCTTTATCCATTATGCCGCTGGACCTGCTGGAGAATGCGTGACGCACCATATTCTAATTGTCAAATTGACAGAGCAAGCAATGCAAACTTGAAGTGTATTCAATGTTTAAAAAGGCTTCTCAAGTTTGTCATTCAAACTTGAAAAAAGCACACTTTATTTGGCCTAACTAATATTTTATCAACCCCAATCAAAAAAAGTTTGTTTGATTTATAATCTACATAATAAGTCACATTTCCAGTTGCTGAGGGATTCTTGTTCTGTGAAAGTGGCTCAAATTCATATGTGGGATCTGATGTTAAACAAGTACCTGCCAAATGACAAGATATGAGTTCCCATACCGGGAGTTGAACCCCAGGCCACCTGGGTGAAAACCAGGAATCCTAACCGCTAGACCATATGGGAAGATGCTACGGTACAATAAACTTTACAGGCACATTGATAAAGGTCAATAAAACACTGGTTTGCATTATGTCTGTTGTTGAAATTAATTGCTCCATCGTTGCCTGCACCGAAAATTGACGTCCCTGCCTTTGAAGCAATATGGAAATTAAAAGTTCTATAATTATTTTCAGAACTTCTGGCTTTGTCTCTCACCTGTGGCACTTCTGCTCGTTCTTTTCTCAGTAAGGTTGCGGAAAAGTCCCATATAAAAACAGTCTAGAATGTGTTTTTCACATGATGTTTTAGCCTAGACGGTGAACTAATTAATCTGTGCGAACCAGCCAGTGACACTGAAATGTATGTAATATTTTTCAGAGCAATATTTTGGTTAACTAAATACAGTGTCAAGCCAGCAGTCTAACATAGAAACATGGGTACCGTAGTCAGACGCTTTATGCATTGTGCCGCTGGCCCTGCTGGAGAATGAGTGACGTACCATATTCTAATTGTCAAATTGACAGAGCAAGCAATGCAAACTTGAAGTGTATTCAATGTTTAAAAAGGCTTCTCAAGTTTGTCATTCAAACTTGAAAAAAGCACACTTGATTTGGCCTAACTACTATTTTATCAACCCCAATCAAAAAAAGTTTGTTTGATTTATAATCTACATAATAAGTCAAATTTCCAGTTGCTGAGGGATTCTTGTTCTGTGAAAGTGGCTCAAATTCAGATGTGGGATCTGAAGTTAAACAAGTACCTGCCAAATGACAAGATATGAGTTCCCATACCGGGAGTTGAACCTGGGCCACCTGGGTGAAAACCAGGAATCCTAACCGCTAGACCATATGGGAAGATGCTACGGTACAATAAACTTTACAGGCACATTGATAAAGGTCAATAAAACGCTGGTTTGCATTATGTCTGTTGTTGAAATTAATTGCTCCATCGTTGCCTGCACCGAAAATTGACGTCCCTGCCTTTGAAGCAATGTGGAAATTAAAAGTTATATAATTATTTTCAGAACTTCTGGCTTTGTCTCTCACCTGTGGCACTTCTGCTCGTTCTTTTCTCAGTAAGGTTGCGGAAAAGTCCCATATAAAAACAGTCTAGAATGTGTTTTTCACATGACGTTTTAGCCTAGACGGTGAACTAATTAATCTGTGCGAACCAGCCAGTGACACTGAAATGTAGGTAATATTTTTCAAAGCAAGATTTTGGTTAACTAAATACAGTGACGAGCCAGCAGCCTAACATAGAAACTTGTATACCGTAGGCAGACGCTTTATGCATTGTGCCGCTGGCCCTGCTGGAGAATGAGTGACGCACCATATTTTAATTGTCAAATTGACAGAGCAAGCGATGCAAACTTGGTGTTTTCAATGTTTAAAAAGGCTTCTCGAGTTTGTCATTCAAACTTGAAAAAAGCACACTTGATTTGGCCTAACTAATATTTTATCAACCCCAATCAAAAAAAGTTTGTTTGATTTATAATCTACATAATAAGTCACATTTCCAGTTGCTGAGGGATTCTTGTTCTGTGAAAGTGGCTCAAATTCAGATGTGGTATCTGAAGTTAAACAAGTACCTGCCAAATGACAAGATATGAGTTCCCATACCGGGAGTTGAACCCGGGCCAGCTGGGTGAAAACCAGGAATCCTAACCGCTAGACCATATGGGAAGATGCTACGGTACAATAAACTTTACAGGCACATTGATAAAGGTCAATAAAACGCTGGTTTGCATTATGTCTGTTGTTGAAATTAATTGCTCCATCGTTGCCTGCACCGAAAATGTACGTCCCTGCCTTTGAAGCAATGTGGAAATTAAAAGTTCTATAATTATTTTCAGAACTTCTGGCTTTGTCTCTCACCTGTGGCACTTCTGCTCGTTCTTTTCTCAGTAAGGTTGCGGAAAAGTCCCATATAAAAACAGTCTAGAATGTGTTTTTCACATGACGTTTTAGCCTAGACGGTGAACTAATTAATCTGTGCGAACCAGCCAGTGACACTGAAATGTATGTAATATTTTTCAGAGCAAGATTTTGGTTAACTAAATAAAGTGTCAAGCCAGCAGTCTAACATAGAAACTTGGGTACAGTAGTCAGACGCTTTATCCATTATGCCGCTGGCCCTGCTGGAGAATGCGTGACGCACCATATTCTAATTGTCAAATTGACAGAGCAAGCAATGCAAACTTGAAGTGTATTCAATGTTTAAAAAGGCTTCTCAAGTTTGTCATTCAAACTTGAAAAAAGCACACTTGATTTGGCCTAACTAATATTTTATCAACCCCAATCAAAAAAAGTTTGTTTGATTTATAATCTACATAATAAGTCACATTTCCAGTTGCTGAGGGATTCTTGTTCTGTGAAAGTGGCTCAAATTCATATGTGGGATCTGAAGTTAAACAAGTACCTGCCAAAGGACAAGATATGAGTTCCCATACCGGGAGTTGAACCCGGGCCACCTGGGTGAAAACCAGGAATCCTAACCGCTAGACCATATGGGAAGATGCTACGGTACAATAAACTTTACAGGCACATTGATAAAGGTCAATAAAACGCTGGTTTGCATTATGTCTGTTGTTGAAATTAATTGCTCCATCGTTGCCTGCACCGAAAATTGACGTCCCTGCCTTTGAAGCAATATGGAAATTAAAAGTTATATAATTATTTTCAGAACTTCTGGCTTTGTCTCTCACCTGTGGCACTTCTGCTCGTTCTTTTCTCAGTAAGGTTGCGGAAAAGTCCCATATAAAAACAGTCTAGAATGTGTTTTTCACATGATGTTTTAGCCTAGACGGTGAACTAATTAATCTGTGCGAACCAGCCAGTGACACTGAAATGTATGTAATATTTTTCAGAGCAAGATTTTGGTTAACTAAATAAAGTGTCAAGCCAGCAGTCTAACATAGAAACTTGGGTACAGTAGTCAGACGCTTTATCCATTATGCCGCTGGCCCTGCTGGAGAATGCGTGACGCACCATATTCTAATTGTCAAATTGACAGAGCAAGCAATGCAAACTTGAAGTGTATTCAATGTTTAAAAAGGCTTCTCAAGTTTGTCATTCAAACTTGAAAAAAGCACACTTGATTTGGCCTAACTAATATTTTATCAACCCCAATCAAAAAAAGTTTGTTTGATTTATAATCTACATAATAAGTCACATTTCCAGTTGCTGAGGGATTCTTGTTCTGTGAAAGTGGCTCAAATTCATATGTGGGATCTGATGTTAAACAAGTACCTGCCAAATGACAAGATATGAGTTCCCATACCGGGAGTTGAACCCCAGGCCACCTGGGTGAAAACCAGGAATCCTAACCGCTAGACCATATGGGAAGATGCTACGGTACAATAAACTTTACAGGCACATTGATAAAGGTCAATAAAACACTGGTTTGCATTATGTCTGTTGTTGAAATTAATTGCTCCATCGTTGCCTGCACCGAAAATTGACGTCCCTGCCTTTGAAGCAATATGGAAATTAAAAGTTATATAATTATTTTCAGAACTTCTGGCTTTGTCTCTCACCTGTGGCACTTCTGCTCGTTCTTTTCTCAGTAAGGTTGCGGAAAAGTCCCATATAAAAACAGTCTAGAATGTGTTTTTCACATGATGTTTTAGCCTAGACGGTGAACTAATTAATCTGTGCGAACCAGCCAGTGACACTGAAATGTATGTAATATTTTTCAGAGCAAGATTTTGGTTAACTAAATACAGTGTGAAGCCATCAGTCTAACATAGAAAGTTGGGTACCGTAGTCAGACGCTTTATGCATTGTGCCGCTGGCCCTGCTGGAGAATGAGTGACGCACCATATTCTAATTGTCAAATTGACAGAGCAAGCAATGCAAACTTGAAGTGTATTCAATGTTTAAAAAGGCTTCTCAAGTTTGTCATTCAAACTTGAAAAAAGCACACTTGATTTGGCCTAACTAATATTTTATCAACCCCAATCAAAAAAAGTTTGTTTGATTTATAATCTACATAATAAGTCACATTTCCAGTTGCTGAGGGATTCTTGTTCTGTGAAAGTGGCTCAAATTCATATGTGGGATCTGAAGTTAAACAAGTACCTGCCAAAGGACAAGATATGAGTTCCCATACCGGGAGTTGAACCCGGGCCACCTGGGTGAAAACCAGGAATCCTAACCGCTAGACCATATGGGAAGATGCTACGGTACAATAAACTTTACAGGCACATTGATAAAGGTCAATAAAACGCTGGTTTGCATTATGTCTGTTGTTGAAATTAATTGCTCCATCGTTGCCTGCACCGAAAATTGACGTCCCTGCCTTTGAAGCAATATGGAAATTAAAAGTTATATAATTATTTTCAGAACTTCTGGCTTTGTCTCTCACCTGTGGCACTTCTGCTCGTTCTTTTCTCAGTAAGGTTGCGGAAAAGTCCCATATAAAAACAGTCTAGAATGTGTTTTTCACATGATGTTTTAGCCTAGACGGTGAACTAATTAATCTGTGCGAACCAGCCAGTGACACTGAAATGTATGTAATATTTTTCAGAGCAAGATTTTGGTTAACTAAATAAAGTGTCAAGCCAGCAGTCTAACATAAATACTTGGGTACAGTAGTCAGACGCTTTATCCATTATGCCGCTGGACCTGCTGGAGAATGCGTGACGCACCATATTCTAATTGTCAAATTGACAGAGCAAGCAATGCAAACTTGAAGTGTATTCAATGTTTAAAAAGGCTTCTCAAGTTTGTCATTCAAACTTGAAAAAAGCACACTTTATTTGGCCTAACTAATATTTTATCAACCCCAATCAAAAAAAGTTTGTTTGATTTATAATCTACATAATAAGTCACATTTCCAGTTGCTGAGGGATTCTTGTTCTGTGAAAGTGGCTCAAATTCATATGTGGGATCTGATGTTAAACAAGTACCTGCCAAATGACAAGATATGAGTTCCCATACCGGGAGTTGAACCCCAGGCCACCTGGGTGAAAACCAGGAATCCTAACCGCTAGACCATATGGGAAGATGCTACGGTACGATAAACTTTACAGGCACATTGATAAAGGTCAATAAAACACTGGTTTGCATTATGTCTGTTGTTGAAATTAATTGCTCCATCGTTGCCTGCACCGAAAATTGACGTCCCTGCCTTTGAAGCAATATGGAAATTAAAAGTTATATAATTATTTTCAGAACTTCTGGCTTTGTCTCTCACCTGTGGCACTTCTGCTCGTTCTTTTCTCAGTAAGGTTGCGGAAAAGTCCCATATAAAAACAGTCTAGAATGTGTTTTTCACATGATGTTTTAGCCTAGACGGTGAACTAATTAATCTGTGCGAACCAGCCAGTGACACTGAAATGTATGTAATATTTTTCAGAGCAATATTTTGGTTAACTAAATACAGTGTCAAGCCAGCAGTCTAACATAGAAACATGGGTACCGTAGTCAGACGCTTTATGCATTGTGCCGCTGGCCCTGCTGGAGAATGAGTGACGTACCATATTCTAATTGTCAAATTGACAGAGCAAGCAATGCAAACTTGAAGTGTATTCAATGTTTAAAAAGGCTTCTCAAGTTTGTCATTCAAACTTGAAAAAAGCACACTTGATTTGGCCTAACTACTATTTTATCAACCCCAATCAAAAAAAGTTTGTTTGATTTATAATCTACATAATAAGTCAAATTTCCAGTTGCTGAGGGATTCTTGTTCTGTGAAAGTGGCTCAAATTCAGATGTGGGATCTGAAGTTAAACAAGTACCTGCCAAATGACAAGATATGAGTTCCCATACCGGGAGTTGAACCTGGGCCACCTGGGTGAAAACCAGGAATCCTAACCGCTAGACCATATGGGAAGATGCTACGGTACAATAAACTTTACAGGCACATTGATAAAGGTCAATAAAACGCTGGTTTGCATTATGTCTGTTGTTGAAATTAATTGCTCCATCGTTGCCTGCACCGAAAATTGACGTCCCTGCCTTTGAAGCAATGTGGAAATTAAAAGTTATATAATTATTTTCAGAACTTCTGGCTTTGTCTCTCACCTGTGGCACTTCTGCTCGTTCTTTTCTCAGTAAGGTTGCGGAAAAGTCCCATATAAAAACAGTCTAGAATGTGTTTTTCACATGACGTTTTAGCCTAGACGGTGAACTAATTAATCTGTGCGAACCAGCCAGTGACACTGAAATGTAGGTAATATTTTTCAAAGCAAGATTTTGGTTAACTAAATACAGTGACGAGCCAGCAGCCTAACATAGAAACTTGTATACCGTAGGCAGACGCTTTATGCATTGTGCCGCTGGCCCTGCTGGAGAATGAGTGACGCACCATATTTTAATTGTCAAATTGACAGAGCAAGCGATGCAAACTTGGTGTTTTCAATGTTTAAAAAGGCTTCTCGAGTTTGTCATTCAAACTTGAAAAAAGCACACTTGATTTGGCCTAACTAATATTTTATCAACCCCAATCAAAAAAAGTTTGTTTGATTTATAATCTACATAATAAGTCACATTTCCAGTTGCTGAGGGATTCTTGTTCTGTGAAAGTGGCTCAAATTCAGATGTGGTATCTGAAGTTAAACAAGTACCTGCCAAATGACAAGATATGAGTTCCCATACCGGGAGTTGAACCCGGGCCAGCTGGGTGAAAACCAGGAATCCTAACCGCTAGACCATATGGGAAGATGCTACGGTACAATAAACTTTACAGGCACATTGATAAAGGTCAATAAAACGCTGGTTTGCATTATGTCTGTTGTTGAAATTAATTGCTCCATCGTTGCCGGCACCGAAAATTGACGTCCCTGCCTTTGAAGCAATGTGGAAATTAAAAGTTCTATAATTATTTTCAGAACTTCTGGCTTTGTCTCTCACCTGTGACACTTCTGCTCGTTCTTTTCTCAGTAAGGTTGCGGAAAAGTCCCATATAAAAACAGTCTAGAATGTGTTTTTCACATGACGTTTTAGCCTAGACGGTGAACTAATTAATCTGTGCGAACCAGCCAGTGACACTGAAATGTATGTAATATTTTTCAGAGCAATATTTTGGTTAACTAAATACAGTGTCAAGCCAGCAGTCTAACATAGAAACATGGGTACCGTAGTCAGACGCTTTATGCATTGTGCCGCTGGCCCTGCTGGAGAATGAATGACGTACCATATTTTAATTGTCAAATTGACAGAGCAAGCAATGCAAACTTGAAGTGTATTCAATGTTTTAAAAGGCTTCTCAATTTTGTCATTCAAACTTGAAAAAAGCACACTTGATTTGGCCTAACTAATATTTTATCAACCCCAATCAAAAAAAGTTTGTTTGATTTATAATCTACATAATAAGTCACATTTCCAGTTGCTGAGGGATTCTTGTTCTGTGAAAGTGGCTCAAATTCAGATGTGGGATCTGAAGTTAAACAAGTACCTGCCAAATGACAAGATATGAGTTCCCATACCGGAAGTTGAACCTGGGCCACCTGGGTGAAAACCAGGAATCCTAACCGCTAGACCATATGGGAAGATGCTACGGTACAATAAACTATACAGGCACATTGATAAAGGTCAATAAAACGCTGGTTTGCATTATGTCTGTTGTTGAAATTAATTGCTCCATCGTTGCCTGCACCGAAAATTGACGTCCCTGCCTTTGAAGCAATGTGGAAATTAAAAGTTATATAATTATTTTCAGAACTTCTGGCTTTGTCTCTCACCTGTGGCACTTCTGCTCGTTCTTTTCTCAGTAAGGTTGCGGAAAAGTCCCATATAAAAACAGTCTAGAATGTGTTTTTCACATGACGTATTAGCCTAGACGGTGAACTAATTAATCTGTGCGAACCAGCCAGTGACACTGAAATGTATGTAATATCTTTCAGAGCAAGATTTTGGTTAACTAAATACAGTGTCAAGCCAGCACTCTAACATAGAAACTTGTGTACCGTAGTCAGACGCTTTATCCATTATGCCGCTTGCCTTGATTGAGAATGAGTGACGCACCATATTTTAATTGTCAAATTGACAGAGCAAGCGATGCAAACTTGGTGTTTTCAATGTTTAAAAAGGCTTTTCAAGTTTGTCATTTAAACTTGAAAAAAGCACACTTGATTTGGCCTAACTAATATTTTATCAACCCCAATCAAAAAAAGTTTGTTTGATTTATAATCTACATAATAAGTCACATTTCCAGTTGCTGAGGGATTCTTGTTCTGTGAAAGTGGCTCAAATTCAGATGTGGTATCTGAAGTTAAACAAGTACCTGCCAAATGACAAGATATGAGTTCCCATACCGGGAGTTGAACCCGGGCCAGCTGGGTGAAAACCAGGAATCCTAACCGCTAGACCATATGGGAAGATGCTACGGTACAATAAACTTTACAGGCACATTGATAAAGGTCAATAAAACGCTGGTTTGCATTATGTCTGTTGTTGAAATTAATTGCTCCATCGTTGCCGGCACCGAAAATTGACGTCCCTGCCTTTGAAGCAATGTGGAAATTAAAAGTTCTATAATTATTTTCAGAACTTCTGGCTTTGTCTCTCACCTGTGGCACTTCTGCTCGTTCTTTTCTCAGTAAGGTTGCGGAAAAGTCCCATATAAAAACAGTCTAGAATGTGTTTTTCACATGACGTTTTAGCCTAAACGGTGAACTAATTAATCTGTGCGAACCAGCCAGTGACACTGAAATGTATGTAATATTTTTCAGAGCAATATTTTGGTTAACTAAATACAGTGTCAAGCCAGCAGTCTAACATAGAAACATGGGTACCGTAGTCAGACGCTTTATGCATTGTGCCGCTGGCCCTGCTGGAGAATGAATGACGTACCATATTTTAATTGTCAAATTGACAGAGCAAGCAATGCAAACTTGAAGTGTATTCAATGTTTAAAAAGGCTTCTCAAGTTTGTCATTCAAACTTGAAAAAAGCACACTTGATTTGGCCTAACTAATATTTTATCAACCCCAATCAAAAAAAGTTTGTTTGATTTATAATCTACATAATAAGTCACATTTCCAGTTGCTGAGGGATTCTTGTTCTGTGAAAGTGGCTCAAATTCAGATGTGGGATCTGAAGTTAAACAAGTACCTGCCAAATGACAAGATATGAGTTCCCATACCGGAAGTTGAACCTGGGCCACCTGGGTGAAAACCAGGAATCCTAACCGCTAGACCATATGGGAAGATGCTACGGTACAATAAACTATACAGGCACATTGATAAAGGTCAATAAAACGCTGGTTTGCATTATGTCTGTTGTTGAAATTAATTGCTCCATCGTTGCCTGCACCGAAAATTGACGTCCCTGCCTTTGAAGCAATGTGGAAATTAAAAGTTATATAATTATTTTCAGAACTTCTGGCTTTGTCTCTCACCTGTGGCACTTCTGCTCGTTCTTTTCTCAGTAAGGTTGCGGAAAAGTCCCATATAAAAACAGTCTAGAATGTGTTTTTCACATGACGTTTTAGCCTAGACGGTGAACTAATTAATCTGTGCGAACCAGCCAGTGACACTGAAATGTATGTAATATCTTTCAGAGCAAGATTTTGGTTAACTAAATACAGTGTCAAGCCAGCAGTCTAACATAGAAACTTGTGTACCGTAGTCAGACGCTTTATCCATTATGCCGCTTGCCTTGATTGAGAATGAGTGACGCACCATATTTTAATTGTCAAATTGACAGAGCAAGCGATGCAAACTTGGTGTTTTCAATGTTTAAAAAGGCTTTTCAAGTTTGTCATTTAAACTTGAAAAAAGCACACTTGATTTGGCCTAACTAATATTTTATCAACCCCAATCAAAAAAAGTTCGTTTGAATTATAATCTACATAATAAGTCACATTTCCAGTTGCTGAGGGATTCTTGTTCTGTGAAAGTGGCTCAAATTCAGATGTGGGATCTGTAGTTTAACAAGTACCTGCCAAATGACAAGATATGAGTTCCCATACCGGGAGTTGAACCCGGGCCACCTGGGTGAAAACCAGGAATCCTAACCGCTAGACCATATGGGAAGATGCTACGGTACAAAAAACTTTACAGACACATTGATAAAGGTCAATAAAACGCTGGTTTGCATTATGTCTGTTGTTGAAATGAATTGCTCCATCGTTGCCTGCACCGAAAATTGACGTCCCTGCCTTTGAAGCAATGTGGAAATTAAAAGTACTATAATTATTTTCAGAACTTCTGGCTTTGTCTCTCACCTGTGGTACTTCTGCTCGCTCTTTTCTCAGTACGGTTGCGGAAAAGTCCCATATAAAAACAGTCTAGAATGTGTTTTTCACATGACGTTTTAGCCTAAATGGTGAACTAATTAATCAGTGCGAACCAGCCAGTGACACTGAAATGTATGTAATATTTTTCAGAGCAAGATTTTGGTTAACTAAATACAGTGACGAGCCAGCAGCCTAACATAGAAACTTGTGTACCGTAGGCAGACGCTTTATGCATTGTGCCGCTGGCCCTGCTGGAGAATGAGTGACGCACCATATTTTAATTGTCAAATTGACAGAGCAAGCGATGCAAACTTGGTGTTTTCAATGTTTAAAAAGGCTTTTCAAGTTTGTCATTTAAACTTGAAAAAAGCACACTTGATTTGGCCTAACTAATATTTTATCAACCCCAATCAAAAAAAAGTTTGTTTGATTTATAATCTACATAATAAGTCACATTTCCAGTTGCTGAGGGATTCTTGTTCTGTGAAAGTGGCTCAAATTCAGATGTGGGATCTGAAGTTAAACAAGTACCTGCCAAATGACAAGATATGAGTTCCCATACCGGGAGTTGAACCCGGGCCACCTGGGTGAAAACCAGGAATCCTAACCGCTAGACCATATGGGAAGATGCTACGGTACAATAAACTTTACAGGCACATTGATAAAGGTCAATAAAACACTGGTTTGCATTATGTCTGTTGTTGAAATTAATTGCTCCATCGTTGCCTGCACCGAAAATTGACGTCCCTGCCTTTGAAGCAATGTGGAAATTAAAAGTTCTATAATTATTTTCAGAACTTCTGGCTTTGTCTCTCACCTGTGGCACTTCTGCTCGTTCTTTTCTCAGTAAGGTTGCGGAAAAGTCCCATATAAAAACAGTCTAGAATGTGTTTTTCACATGACGTTTTAGCCTAGACGGTGAACTAATTAATCTGTGCGAACCAGCCAGTGACACTGAAATGTATGTAATATTTTTCAGAGCAAGATTTTGGTTAACTAAATACAGTGACGAGCCAGCAGCCTAACATAGAAACTTGTGTACCGTAGGCAGACGCTTTATGCATTGTGCCGCTGGCCCTGCTGGAGAATGAGTGACGCACCATATTTTAATTGTCAAATTGACAGAGCAAGCGATGCAAACTTGGTGTTTTCAATGTTTAAAAAGGCTTTTCAAGTTTGTCATTTAAACTTGAAAAAAGCACACTTGATTTGGCCTAACTAATATTTTATCAACCCCAATCAAAAAAAGTTTGTTTGATTTATAATCTACATAATAAGTCACATTTCCAGTTGCTGAGGGATTCTTGTTCTGTGAAAGTGGCTCAAATTCAGATGTGGGATCTGTAGTTTAACAAGTACCTGCCAAATGACAAGATATGAGTTCCCATACCGGGAGTTGAACCCGGGCCACCTGGGTGAAAACCAGGAATCCTAACCGCTAGACCATATGGGAAGATGCTACGGTACAAAAAACTTTACAGACACATTGATAAAGGTCAATAAAACGCTGGTTTGCATTATGTCTGTTGTTGAAATTAAAAGCTCCATCGTTGCCTGCACCGAAAATTGACGTCCCTGCCTTTGAAGCAATGTGGAAATTAAAAGTTCTATAATTACTTTCAGAACTTCTGGCTTTGTCTCTCACCTGTGGCACTTCTGCTCGCTCTTTTCTCAGTAAGGTTGCGGAAAAGTCCCATATAAAAACAGTCTAGAATTTGTTTTTCACATGACGTTTTAGCCTAAATGGTGAACTAATTAATCAGTGCGAACCATCCAGTGACACTGAAATGTAGGTAATATTTTTCGAAGCAAGATTTTGGTTAACTAAATACAGTGACGAGCCAGCAGCCTAACATAGAAACTTGTGTACCGTAGGCAGACGCTTTATGCATTGTGCCGCTGGCCCTGCTGGAGAATGAGTGACGCACCATATTTTAATTGTCAAATTGACAGAGCAAGCGATGCAAACTTGGTGTTTTCAATGTTTAAAAAGGCTTTTCAAGTTTGTCATTTAAACTTGAAAAAAGCACACTTGATTTGGCCTAACTAATATTTTATCAACCCCAATCAAAAAAAGTTCGTTTGAATTATAATCTACATAATAAGTCACATTTCCAGTTGCTGAGGGATTCTTGTTCTGTGAAAGTGGCTCAAATTCAGATGTGGGATCTGTAGTTTAACAAGTACCTGCCAAATGACAAGATATGAGTTCCCATACCGGGAGTTGAACCCGGGCCACCTGGGTGAAAACCAGGAATCCTAACCGCTAGACCATATGGGAAGATGCTACGGTACAAAAAACTTTACAGACACATTGATAAAGGTCAATAAAACGCTGGTTTGCATTATGTCTGTTATTGAAATTAAAAGCTCCATCGTTGCCTGCACCGAAAATTGACGTCCCTGCCTTTGAAGCAATGTGGAAATTAAAAGTTCTATAATTACTTTCAGAACTTCTGGCTTTGTCTCTCACCTGTGGCACTTCTGCTCGCTCTTTTCTCAGTAAGGTTGCGGAAAAGTCCCATATAAAAACAGTCTAGAATTTGTTTTTCACATGACGTTTTAGCCTAAATGGTGAACTAATTAATCAGTGCGAACCAGCCAGTGACACTGAAATGTAGGTAATATTTTTCGAAGCAAGATTTTGGTTAACTAAATACAGTGACGAGCCAGCAGCCTAACATAGAAACTTGTGTACCGTAGGCAGACGCTTTATGCATTGTGCCGCTGGCCCTGCTGGAGAATGAGTGACGCACCATATTTTAATTGTCAAATTGACAGAGCAAGCGATGCAAACTTGGTGTTTTCAATGTTTAAAAAGGCTTTTCAAGTTTGTCATTTAAACTTGAAAAAAGCACACTTGATTTGGCCTAACTAATATTTTATCAACCCCAATCAAAAAAAGTTCGTTTGAATTATAATCTACATAATAAGTCACATTTCCAGTTGCTGAGGGATTCTTGTTCTGTGAAAGTGGCTCAAATTCAGATGTGGGATCTGTAGTTTAACAAGTACCTGCCAAATGACAAGATATGAGTTCCCATACCGGGAGTTGAACCCGGGCCACCTGGGTGAAAACCAGGAATCCTAACCGCTAGACCATATGGGAAGATGCTACGGTACAAAAAACTTTACAGACACATTGATAAAGGTCAATAAAACGCTGGTTTGCATTATGTCTGTTGTTGAAATTAAAAGCTCCATCGTTGCCTGCACCGAAAATTGACGTCCCTGCCTTTGAAGCAATGTGGAAATTAAAAGTTCTATAATTACTTTCAGAACTTCTGGCTTTGTCTCTCACCTGTGGCACTTCTGCTCGCTCTTTTCTCAGTAAGGTTGCGGAAAAGTCCCATATAAAAAGAGTCTAGAATGTGTTTTTCACATGACGTTTTAGCCTAAATGGTGAACTAATTAATCAGTGCGAACCAGCCAGTGACACTGAAATGTAGGTAATATTTTTCGAAGCAAGATTTTGGTTAACTAAATACAGTGACGAGCCAGCAGCCTAACATAGAAACTTGTGTACCGTAGGCAGACGCTTTATGCATTGTGCCGCTGGCCCTGCTGGAGAATGAGTGACGCACCATATTTTAATTGTCAAATTGACAGAGCAAGCGATGCAAACTTGGTGTTTTCAATGTTTAAAAAGGCTTTTCAAGTTTGTCATTTAAACTTGAAAAAAGCACACTTGATTTGGCCTAACTAATATTTTATCAACCCCAATCAAAAAAAGTTTGTTTGATTTATAATCTACATAATAAGTCACATTTCCAGTTGCTGAGGGATTCTTGTTCTGTGAAAGTGGCTCAAATTCAGATGTGGGATCTGAAGTTAAACAAGTACCTGCCAAATGACAAGATAAGAGTTCCCATACCGGGAGTTGAACCCGGGCCACCTGGGTGAAAACCAGGAATCCTAACCGCTAGACCATATGGGAAGATGCTACGGTACAATAAACTTTACAGGCACATTGATAAAGGTCAATAAAACGCTGGTTTGCATTATGTCTGTTGTTGAAATGAATTGCTCCATCGTTGCCTGCACCGAAAATTGAGGTCCCTGCCTTTGAAGCAATGTGGAAATTAAAAGTACTATAATTATTTTCAGAACTTCTGGCTTTGTCTCTCACCTGTGGCACTTCTGCTCGCTCTTTTCTCAGTAAGGTTGCGGAAAAGTCCCATATAAAAAGAGTCTAGAATGTGTTTTTCACATGACGTTTTAGCCTAAATGGTGAACTAATTAATCAGTGCGAACCAGCCAGTGACACTGAAATGTAGGTAATATTTTTCGAAGCAAGATTTTGGTTAACTAAATACAGTGACGAGCCAGCAGCCTAACATAGAAACTTGTGTACCGTAGGCAGACGCTTTATGCATTGTGCCGCTGGCCCTGCTGGAGAATGAGTGACGCACCATATTTTAATTGTCAAATTGACAGAGCAAGCGATGCAAACTTGGTGTTTTCAATGTTTAAAAAGGCTTTTCAAGTTTGTCATTTAAACTTGAAAAAAGCACACTTGATTTGGCCTAACTAATATTTTATCAACCCCAATCAAAAAAAGTTTGTTTGATTTATAATCTACATAATAAGTCACATTTCCAGTTGCTGAGGGATTCTTGTTCTGTGAAAGTGGCTCAAATTCAGATGTGGGATCTGAAGTTAAACAAGTACCTGCCAAATGACAAGATAAGAGTTCCCATACCGGGAGTTGAACCCGGGCCACCTGGGTGAAAACCAGGAATCCTAACCGCTAGACCATATGGGA
The DNA here is from genome assembly GCF_964263955.1 of Coregonus lavaretus. NCBI lineage: Eukaryota > Metazoa > Chordata > Actinopteri > Salmoniformes > Salmonidae > Coregonus > Coregonus lavaretus. The sequence continues at coordinate 67,046,174 of NC_139989.1, forward strand.
AGATGCTACGGTACAATAAACTTTACAGGCACATTGATAAAGGTCAATAAAACGCTGGTTTGCATTATGTCTGTTGTTGAAATGAATTGCTCCATCGTTGCCTGCACCGAAAATTGAGGTCCCTGCCTTTGAAGCAATGTGGAAATTAAAAGTACTATAATTATTTTCAGAACTTCTGGCTTTGTCTCTCACCTGTGGCACTTCTGCTCGCTCTTTTCTCAGTACGGTTGCGGAAAAGTCCCATATAAAAACAGTCTAGAATGTGTTTTTCACATGACGTTTTAGCCTAAACGGTGAACTAATTAATCAGTGCGAACCAGCCAGTGACACTGAAATGTATGTAATATTTTTCAGAGCAAGATTTTGGTTAACTAAATACAGTGTCAAGCCAGCAGTCTAACATAGAAACTTGTGTACCGTAGTCAGACGCTTTATCCATTATGCCGCTTGCCTTGATTGAGAATGAGTGACGCACCATATTTTAATTGTCAAATTGACAGAGCAAGCGATGCAAACTTGGTGTTTTCAATGTTTAAAAAGGCTTTTCAAGTTTGTCATTTAAACTTGAAAAAAGCACACTTGATTTGGCCTAACTAATATTTTATCAACCCCAATCAAAAAAAGTTCGTTTGAATTATAATCTACATAATAAGTCACATTTCCAGTTGCTGAGGGATTCTTGTTCTGTGAAAGTGGCTCAAATTCAGATGTGGGATCTGTAGTTTAACAAGTACCTGCCAAATGACAAGATAAGAGTTCCCATACCGGGAGTTGAACCCGGGCCACCTGGGTGAAAACCAGGAATCCTAACCGCTAGACCATATTGGAAGATGCTACGGTACAAAAAACTTTACAGACACATTGATAAAGGTCAATAAAACGCTGGTTTGCATTATGTCTGTTGTTGAAATTAAAAGCTCCATCGTTGCCTGCACCGAAAATTGACGTCCCTGCCTTTGAAGCAATGTGGAAATTAAAAGTTCTATAATTACTTTCAGAACTTCTGGCTTTGTCTCTCACCTGTGGCACTTCTGCTCGCTCTTTTCTCAGTAAGGTTGCGGAAAAGTCCCATATAAAAACAGTCTAGAATTTGTTTTTCACATGACGTTTTAGCCTAAATGGTGAACTAATTAATCAGTGCGAACCAGCCAGTGACACTGAAATGTAGGTAATATTTTTCGAAGCAAGATTTTGGTTAACTAAATACAGTGACGAGCCAGCAGCCTAACATAGAAACTTGTGTACCGTAGGCAGACGCTTTATGCATTGTGCCGCTGGCCCTGCTGGAGAATGAGTGACGCACCATATTTTAATTGTCAAATTGACAGAGCAAGCGATGCAAACTTGGTGTTTTCAATGTTTAAAAAGGCTTTTCAAGTTTGTCATTTAAACTTGAAAAAAGCACACTTGATTTGGCCTAACTAATATTTTATCAACCCCAATCAAAAAAAGTTTGTTTGATTTATAATCTACATAATAAGTCACATTTCCAGTTGCTGAGGGATTCTTGTTCTGTGAAAGTGGCTCAAATTCAGATGTGGGATCTGAAGTTAAACAAGTACCTGCCAAATGACAAGATAAGAGTTCCCATACCGGGATTGAACCCGGGCCACCTGGGTGAAAACCAGGAATCCTAACCGCTAGACCATATGGGAAGATGCTACGGTACAATAAACTTTACAGGCACATTGATAAAGGTCAATAAAACGCTGGTTTGCATTATGTCTGTTGTTGAAATGAATTGCTCCATCGTTGCCTGCACCGAAAATTGAGGTCCCTGCCTTTGAAGCAATGTGGAAATTAAAAGTACTATAATTATTTTCAGAACTTCTGGCTTTGTCTCTCACCTGTGGCACTTCTGCTCGCTCTTTTCTCAGTACGGTTGCGGAAAAGTCCCATATAAAAACAGTCTAGAATGTGTTTTTCACATGACGTTTTAGCCTAAACGGTGAACTAATTAATCAGTGCGAACCAGCCAGTGACACTGAAATGTATGTAATATTTTTCAGAGCAAGATTTTGGTTAACTAAATACAGTGACGAGCCAGCAGCCTAACATAGAAACTTGTGTACCGTAGGCAGACGCTTTATGCATTGTGCCGCTGGCCCTGCTGGAGAATGAGTGACGCACCATATTTTAATTGTCAAATTGACAGAGCAAGCGATGCAAACTTGGTGTTTTCAATGTTTAAAAAGGCTTTTCAAGTTTGTCATTTAAACTTGAAAAAAGCACACTTGATTTGGCCTAACTAATATTTTATCAACCCCAATCAAAAAAAGTTTGTTTGATTTATAATCTACATAATAAGTCACATTTCCAGTTGCTGAGGGATTCTTGTTCTGTGAAAGTGGCTCAAATTCAGATGTGGGATCTGAAGTTAAACAAGTACCTGCCAAATGACAAGATATGAGTTCCCATACCGGGAGTTGAACCCGGGCCACCTGGGTGAAAACCAGGAATCCTAACCGCTAGACCATATGGGAAGATGCTACGGTACAATAAACTTTACAGGCACATTGATAAAGGTCAATAAAACACTGGTTTGCATTATGTCTGTTGTTGAAATTAATTGCTCCATCGTTGCCTGCACCGAAAATTGACGTCCCTGCCTTTGAAGCAATGTGGAAATTAAAAGTTCTATAATTATTTTCAGAACTTCTGGCTTTGTCTCTCACCTGTGGCACTTCTGCTCGTTCTTTTCTCAGTAAGGTTGCGGAAAAGTCCCATATAAAAACAGTCTAGAATGTGTTTTTCACATGACGTTTTAGCCTAGACGGTGAACTAATTAATCTGTGCGAACCAGCCAGTGACACTGAAATGTATGTAATATTTTTCAGAGCAAGATTTTGGTTAACTAAATACAGTGACGAGCCAGCAGCCTAACATAGAAACTTGTGTACCGTAGGCAGACGCTTTATGCATTGTGCCGCTGGCCCTGCTGGAGAATGAGTGACGCACCATATTTTAATTGTCAAATTGACAGAGCAAGCGATGCAAACTTGGTGTTTTCAATGTTTAAAAAGGCTTTTCAAGTTTGTCATTTAAACTTGAAAAAAGCACACTTGATTTGGCCTAACTAATATTTTATCAACCCCAATCAAAAAAAGTTTGTTTGATTTATAATCTACATAATAAGTCACATTTCCAGTTGCTGAGGGATTCTTGTTCTGTGAAAGTGGCTCAAATTCAGATGTGGGATCTGAAGTTAAACAAGTACCTGCCAAATGACAAGATATGAGTTCCCATACCGGGAGTTGAACCCGGGCCACCTGGGTGAAAACCAGGAATCCTAACCGCTAGACCATATGGGAAGATGCTACGGTACAATAAACTTTACAGGCACATTGATAAAGGTCAATAAAACACTGGTTTGCATTATGTCTGTTGTTGAAATTAATTGCTCCATCGTTGCCTGCACCGAAAATTGACGTCCCTGCCTTTGAAGCAATGTGGAAATTAAAAGTTCTATAATTATTTTCAGAACTTCTGGCTTTGTCTCTCACCTGTGGCACTTCTGCTCGTTCTTTTCTGAGTAAGGTTGCGGAAAAGTCCCATATAAAAACAGTCTAGAATGTGTTTTTCACATGACGTTTTAGCCTAGACGGTGAACTAATTAATCTGTGCGAACCAGCCAGTGACACTGAAATGTATGTAATATTTTTCAGAGCAAGATTTTGGTTAACTAAATACAGTGACGAGCCAGCAGCCTAACATAGAAACTTGTGTACCGTAGGCAGACGCTTTATGCATTGTGCCGCTGGCCCTGCTGGAGAATGAGTGACGCACCATATTTTAATTGTCAAATTGACAGAGCAAGCGATGCAAACTTGGTGTTTTCAATGTTTAAAAAGGCTTTTCAAGTTTGTCATTTAAACTTGAAAAAAGCACACTTGATTTGGCCTAACTAATATTTTATCAACCCCAATCAAAAAAAGTTCGTTTGAATTATAATCTACATAATAAGTCACATTTCCAGTTGCTGAGGGATTCTTGTTCTGTGAAAGTGGCTCAAATTCAGATGTGGGATCTGTAGTTTAACAAGTACCTGCCAAATGACAAGATATGAGTTCCCATAGCGGGAGTTGAACCCGGGCCACCTGGGTGAAAACCAGGAATCCTAACCGCTAGACTATATGGGAAGATGCTACGGTACAATAAACTTTACAGGCACATTGATAAAGGTCAATAAAACGCTGGTTTGCATTATGTCTGTTGTTGAAATTGATTGCTCCATCGTTGCCGGCACCGAAAATTGACGTCCCTGCCTTTGAAGCAATGTGGAAATTAAAAGTTCTATAATTATTTTCAGAACTTCTGGCTTTGTCTCTCACCTGTGGCACTTCTGCTCGTTCTTTTCTCAGTAAGGTTGCGGAAAAGTCCCATATAAAAACAGTCTAGAATGTGTTTTTCACATGACGTTTTAGCCTAGACGGTGAACTAATTAATCTGTGCGAACCAGCCAGTGACACTGAAATGT
>NC_139989.1:67055650-67098150 GCF_964263955.1 Coregonus lavaretus
ACTAAATACAGTGACGAGCCAGCAGCCTAACATAGAAACTTGTGTACCGTAGGCAGACGCTTTATGCATTGTGCCGCTGGCCCTGCTGGAGAATGAGTGACGCACCATATTTTAATTGTCAAATTGACAGAGCAAGCGATGCAAACTTGGTGTTTTCAATGTTTAAAAAGGCTTTTCAAGTTTGTCATTTAAACTTGAAAAAAGCACACTTGATTTGGCCTAACTAATATTTTATCAACCCCAATCAAAAAAAGTTCGTTTGAATTATAATCTACATAATAAGTCACATTTCCAGTTGCTGAGGGATTCTTGTTCTGTGAAAGTGGCTCAAATTCAGATGTGGGATCTGTAGTTTAACAAGTACCTGCCAAATGACAAGATATGAGTTCCCATAGCGGGAGTTGAACCCGGGCCACCTGGGTGAAAACCAGGAATCCTAACCGCTAGACTATATGGGAAGACGCTACGGTACAATAAACTTTACAGGCACATTGATAAAGGTCAATAAAACGCTGGTTTGCATTATGTCTGTTGTTGAAATTGATTGCTCCATCGTTGCCGGCACCGAAAATTGACGTCCCTGCCTTTGAAGCAATGTGGAAATTAAAAGTTCTATAATTATTTTCAGAACTTCTGGCTTTGTCTCTCACCTGTGGCACTTCTGCTCGTTCTTTTCTCAGTAAGGTTGCGGAAAAGTCCCATATAAAAACAGTCTAGAATGTGTTTTTCACATGACGTTTTAGCCTAGACGGTGAACTAATTAATCTGTGCGAACCAGCCAGTGACACTGAAATGTATGTAATATTTTTCAGAGCAAGATTTTGGTTAACTAAATACAGTGACGAGCCAGCAGCCTAACATAGAAACTTGTGTACCGTAGGCAGACGCTTTATGCATTGTGCCGCTGGCCCTGCTGGAGAATGAGTGACGCACCATATTTTAATTGTCAAATTGACAGAGCAAGCGATGCAAACTTGGTGTTTTCAATGTTTAAAAAGGCTTTTCAAGTTTGTCATTTAAACTTGAAAAAAGCACACTTGATTTGGCCTAACTAATATTTTATCAACCCCAATCAAAAAAAGTTTGTTTGATTTATAATCTACATAATAAGTCACATTTCCAGTTGCTGAGGGATTCTTGTTCTGTGAAAGTGGCTCAAATTCAGATGTGGGATCTGAAGTTAAACAAGTACCTGCCAAATGACAAGATATGAGTTCCCATACCGGGAGTTGAACACAGGCCACCTGGGTGAAAACCAGGAATCCTAACCGCTAGACCATATGGGAAGATGCTACGGTACAATAAACTTTACAGGCACATTGATAAAGGTCAATAAAACACTGGTTTGCATTATGTCTGTTGTTGAAATTAATTGCTCCATCGTTGCCTGCACCGAAAATTGACGTCCCTGCCTTTGAAGCAATGTGGAAATTAAAAGTTCTATAATTATTTTCAGAACTTCTGGCTTTGTCTCTCACCTGTGGCACTTCTGCTCGTTCTTTTCTCAGTAAGGTTGCGGAAAAGTCCCATATAAAAACAGTCTAGAATGTGTTTTTCACATGACGTTTTAGCCTAAATGGTGAACTAATTAATCAGTGCGAACCAGCCAGTGACACTGAAATGTAGGTAATATTTTTCGAAGCAAGATTTTGGTTAACTAAATACAGTGACGAGCCAGCAGCCTAACATAGAAACTTGTGTACCGTAGGCAGACGCTTTATGCATTGTGCCGCTGGCCCTGCTGGAGAATGAGTGACGCACCATATTTTAATTGTCAAATTGACAGAGCAAGCGATGCAAACTTGGTGTTTTCAATGTTTAAAAAGGCTTTTCAAGTTTGTCATTTAAACTTGAAAAAAGCACACTTGATTTGGCCTAACTAATATTTTATCAACCCCAATCAAAAAAAGTTTGTTTGATTTATAATCTACATAATAAGTCACATTTCCAGTTGCTGAGGGATTCTTGTTCTGTGAAAGTGGCTCAAATTCAGATGTGGGATCTGAAGTTAAACAAGTACCTGCCAAATGACAAGATAAGAGTTCCCATACCGGGAGTTGAACCCGGGCCACCTGGGTGAAAACCAGGAAACCTAACCACTAGACCATATGGGAAGATGCTACGGTACAATAAACTTTACAGGCACATTGATAAAGGTCAATAAAACGCTGGTTTGCATTATGTCTGTTGTTGAAATGAATTGCTCCATCGTTGCCTGCACCGAAAATTGAGGTCCCTGCCTTTGAAGCAATGTGGAAATTAAAAGTACTATAATTATTTTCAGAACTTCTGGCTTTGTCTCTCACCTGTGGCACTTCTGCTCGCTCTTTTCTCAGTACGGTTGCGGAAAAGTCCCATATAAAAACAGTCTAGAATGTGTTTTTCACATGACGTTTTAGCCTAAACGGTGAACTAATTAATCAGTGCGAACCAGCCAGTGACACTGAAATGTATGTAATATTTTTCAGAGCAAGATTTTGGTTAACTAAATACAGTGACGAGCCAGCAGCCTAACATAGAAACTTGTGTACCGTAGGCAGACGCTTTATGCATTGTGCCGCTGGCCCTGCTGGAGAATGAGTGACGCACCATATTTTAATTGTCAAATTGACAGAGCAAGCGATGCAAACTTGGTGTTTTCAATGTTTAAAAAGGCTTTTCAAGTTTGTCATTTAAACTTGAAAAAAGCACACTTGATTTGGCCTAACTAATATTTTATCAACCCCAATCAAAAAAAGTTTGTTTGATTTATAATCTACATAATAAGTCACATTTCCAGTTGCTGAGGGATTCTTGTTCTGTGAAAGTGGCTCAAATTCAGATGTGGGATCTGAAGTTAAACAAGTACCTGCCAAATGACAAGATATGAGTTCCCATACCGGGAGTTGAACCCGGGCCACCTGGGTGAAAACCAGGAATCCTAACCGCTAGACCATATGGGAAGATGCTACGGTACAATAAACTTTACAGGCACATTGATAAAGGTCAATAAAACACTGGTTTGCATTATGTCTGTTGTTGAAATTAATTGCTCCATCGTTGCCTGCACCGAAAATTGACGTCCCTGCCTTTGAAGCAATGTGGAAATTAAAAGTTCTATAATTATTTTCAGAACTTCTGGCTTTGTCTCTCACCTGTGGCACTTCTGCTCGTTCTTTTCTCAGTAAGGTTGCGGAAAAGTCCCATATAAAAACAGTCTAGAATGTGTTTTTCACATGACGTTTTAGCCTAGACGGTGAACTAATTAATCTGTGCGAACCAGCCAGTGACACTGAAATGTATGTAATATTTTTCAGAGCAAGATTTTGGTTAACTAAATACAGTGACGAGCCAGCAGCCTAACATAGAAACTTGTGTACCGTAGGCAGACGCTTTATGCATTGTGCCGCTGGCCCTGCTGGAGAATGAGTGACGCACCATATTTTAATTGTCAAATTGACAGAGCAAGCGATGCAAACTTGGTGTTTTCAATGTTTAAAAAGGCTTTTCAAGTTTGTCATTTAAACTTGAAAAAAGCACACTTGATTTGGCCTAACTAATATTTTATCAACCCCAATCAAAAAAAGTTTGTTTGATTTATAATCTACATAATAAGTCACATTTCCAGTTGCTGAGGGATTCTTGTTCTGTGAAAGTGGCTCAAATTCAGATGTGGGATCTGAAGTTAAACAACTACCTGCCAAATGACAAGATATGAGTTCCCAGACCGGGAGTTGAACACGGGCCACCTGGGTGAAAACCAGGAATCCTAACCGCTAGACCATATGGGAAGATGCTACGGTACAATAAACTTTACAGGCACATTGATAAAGGTCAATAAAACACTGGTTTGCATTATGTCTGTTGTTGAAATTAATTGCTCCATCGTTGCCTGCACCGAAAATTGACGTCCCTGCCTTTGAAGCAATGTGGAAATTAAAAGTTCTATAATTATTTTCAGAACTTCTGGCTTTGTCTCTCACCTGTGGCACTTCTGCTCGTTCTTTTCTGAGTAAGGTTGCGGAAAAGTCCCATATAAAAACAGTCTAGAATGTGTTTTTCACATGACGTTTTAGCCTAGACGGTGAACTAATTAATCTGTGCGAACCAGCCAGTGACACTGAAATGTATGTAATATTTTTCAGAGCAAGATTTTGGTTAACTAAATACAGTGACGAGCCAGCAGCCTAACATAGAAACTTGTGTACCGTAGGCAGACGCTTTATGCATTGTGCCGCTGGCCCTGCTGGAGAATGAGTGACACACCATATTTTAATTGTCAAATTGACAGAGCAAGCGATGCAAACTTGGTGTTTTCAATGTTTAAAAAGGCTTTTCAAGTTTGTCATTTAAACTTGAAAAAAGCACACTTGATTTGGCCTAACTAATATTTTATCAACCCCAATCAAAAAAAGTTCGTTTGAATTATAATCTACATAATAAGTCACATTTCCAGTTGCTGAGGGATTCTTGTTCTGTGAAAGTGGCTCAAATTCAGATGTGGGATCTGTAGTTTAACAAGTACCTGCCAAATGACAAGATATGAGTTCCCATAGCGGGAGTTGAACCCGGGCCACCTGGGTGAAAACCAGGAATCCTAACCGCTAGACTATATGGGAAGACGCTACGGTACAATAAACTTTACAGGCACATTGATAAAGGTCAATAAAACGCTGGTTTGCATTATGTCTGTTGTTGAAATTGATTGCTCCATCGTTGCCGGCACCGAAAATTGACGTCCCTGCCTTTGAAGCAATGTGGAAATTAAAAGTTCTATAATTATTTTCAGAACTTCTGGCTTTGTCTCTCACCTGTGGCACTTCTGCTCGTTCTTTTCTCAGTAAGGTTGCGGAAAAGTCCCATATAAAAACAGTCTAGAATGTGTTTTTCACATGACGTTTTAGCCTAGACGGTGAACTAATTAATCTGTGCGAACCAGCCAGTGACACTGAAATGTATGTAATATTTTTCAGAGCAAGATTTTGGTTAACTAAATACAGTGACGAGCCAGCAGCCTAACATAGAAACTTGTGTACCGTAGGCAGACGCTTTATGCATTGTGCCGCTGGCCCTGCTGGAGAATGAGTGACGCACCATATTTTAATTGTCAAATTGACAGAGCAAGCGATGCAAACTTGGTGTTTTCAATGTTTAAAAAGGCTTTTCAAGTTTGTCATTTAAACTTGAAAAAAGCACACTTGATTTGGCCTAACTAATATTTTATCAACCCCAATCAAAAAAAGTTTGTTTGATTTATAATCTACATAATAAGTCACATTTCCAGTTGCTGAGGGATTCTTGTTCTGTGAAAGTGGCTCAAATTCAGATGTGGGATCTGAAGTTAAACAAGTACCTGCCAAATGACAAGATATGAGTTCCCATACCGGGAGTTGAACACGGGCCACCTGGGTGAAAACCAGGAATCCTAACCGCTAGACCATATGGGAAGATGCTACGGTACAATAAACTTTACAGGCACATTGATAAAGGTCAATAAAACACTGGTTTGCATTATGTCTGTTGTTGAAATTAATTGCTCCATCGTTGCCTGCACCGAAAATTGACGTCCCTGCCTTTGAAGCAATGTGGAAATTAAAAGTTCTATAATTATTTTCAGAACTTCTGGCTTTGTCTCTCACCTGTGGCACTTCTGCTCGTTCTTTTCTCAGTAAGGTTGCGGAAAAGTCCCATATAAAAACAGTCTAGAATGTGTTTTTCACATGACGTTTTAGCCTAGACGGTGAACTAATTAATCTGTGCGAACCAGCCAGTGACACTGAAATGTATGTAATATTTTTCAGAGCAAGATTTTGGTTAACTAAATACAGTGTCAAGCCAGCAGTCTAACATAGAAACTTGTGTACCGTAGTCAGACGCTTTATCCATCGTGCCGCTGGCCCTGCTGGAGAACGAGTGACGCACCATATTTTAATTGTCAAATTGACAGAGCAAGCGATGCAAACTTGGTGTTTTCAATGTTTAAAAAGGCTTTTCAAGTTTGTCATTTAAACTTGAAAAAAGCACACTTGATTTGGCCTAACTAATATTTTATCAACCCCAATCAAAAAAAGTTTGTTTGATTTATAATCTACATAATAAGTCACATTTCCAGTTGCTGAGGGATTCTTGTTCTGTGAAAGTGGCTCAAATTCAGATGTGGGATCTGAAGTTAAACAAGTACCTGCCAAATGACAAGATATGAGTTCCCATACCGGGAGTTGAACCCGGGACACCTGGGTGAAAACCAGGAATCCTAACCGCTAGACCATATGGGAAGATGCTACGGTACAATAAACTTTACAGGCACATTGATAAAGGTCAATAAAACGCTGGTTTGCATTATGTCTGTTGTTGAAATTAATTGCTCCATCGTTGCCTGCACTGAAAATTGACGTCCCTGCCTTTGAAGCAATGTGGAAATTAAATGTACTATAATTATTTTCAGAACTTCTGGCTTTGTCTCTCACCTGTGGCACTTCTGCTCGCTCTTTTCTCAGTACGGTTGCGGAAAAGTCCCATATAAAAACAGTCTAGAATGTGTTTTTCACATGACGTTTTAGCCTAAACGGTGAACTAATTAATCAGTGCGAACCAGCCAGTGACACTGAAATGTATGTAATATTTTTCAGAGCAAGATTTTGGTTAACTAAATACAGTGACGAGCCAGCAGCCTAACATAGAAACTTGTGTACCGTAGGCAGACGCTTTATGCATTGTGCCGCTGGGCCTGCTGGAGAATGAGTGACGCACCATATTTTAATTGTCAAATTGACAGAGCAAGCGATGCAAACTTGGTGTTTTCAATGTTTAAAAAGGCTTTTCAAGTTTGTCATTTAAACTTGAAAAAAGCACACTTGATTTGGCCTAACTAATATTTTATCAACCCCAATCAAAAAAAGTTTGTTTGATTTATAATCTACATAATAAGTCACATTTCCAGTTGCTGAGGGATTCTTGTTCTGTGAAAGTGGCTCAAATTCAGATGTGGGATCTGAAGTTAAACAAGTACCTGCCAAATGACAAGATATGAGTTCCCATACCGGGAGTTGAACCCGGGCCACCTGGGTGAAAACCAGGAATCCTAACCGCTAGACCATATGGGAAGATGCTACGGTACAATAAACTTTACAGGCACATTGATAAAGGTCAATAAAACACTGGTTTGCATTATGTCTGTTGTTGAAATTAATTGCTCCATCGTTGCCTGCACCGAAAATTGACGTCCCTGCCTTTGAAGCAATGTGGAAATTAAAAGTTCTATAATTATTTTCAGAACTTCTGGCTTTGTCTCTCACCTGTGGCACTTCTGCTCGCTCTTTTCTCAGTACGGTTGCGGAAAAGTCCCATATAAAAACAGTCTAGAATGTGTTTTTCACATGACGTTTTAGCCTAAACGGTGAACTAATTAATCAGTGCGAACCAGCCAGTGACACTGAAATGTATGTAATATTTTTCAGAGCAAGATTTTGGTTAACTAAATACAGTGACGAGCCAGCAGCCTAACATAGAAACTTGTGTACCGTAGGCAGACGCTTTATGCATTGTGCCGCTGGCCCTGCTGGAGAATGAGTGACGCACCATATTTTAATTGTCAAATTGACAGAGCAAGCAATGCAAACTTGAAGTGTATTCAATGTTTAAAAAGGCTTATCAAGTTTGTCATTCAAACTTGAAAAAAGCACACTTGATTTGGCCTAACTAATATTTTATCAACCCCAATCAAAAAAAGTTTGTTTGATTTATAATCTACATAATAAGTCACATATCCAGTTGCTGAGGGATTCTTGTTCTGTGAAAGTGGCTCAAATTCAGATGTGGGATCTGAAGTTAAACAACTACCTGCCAAATGACAAGATATGAGTTCCCATACCGGGAGTTGAACCCGGGCCACCTGGGTGAAAACCAGGAATCCTAACCGCTAGACCATATGGGAAGATGCTACGGTACAATAAACTTTACAGGCACATTGATAAAGGTCAATAAAACGCTGGTTTGCATTATGTCTGTTGTTGAAATTAATTGCTCCATCGTTGCCTGCACTGAAAATTGACGTCCCTGCCTTTGAAGCAATGTGGAAATTAAATGTACTATAATTATTTTCAGAACTTCTGGCTTTGTCTCTCACCTGTGGCACTTCTGCTCGCTCTTTTCTCAGTACGGTTGCGGAAAAGTCCCATATAAAAACAGTCTAGAATGTGTTTTTCACATGACGTTTTAGCCTAAACGGTGAACTAATTAATCAGTGCGAACCAGCCAGTGACACTGAAATGTATGTAATATTTTTCAGAGCAAGATTTTGGTTAACTAAATACAGTGACGAGCCAGCAGCCTAACATAGAAACTTGTGTACCGTAGGCAGACGCTTTATGCATTGTGCCGCTGGCCCTGCTGGAGAATGAGTGACGCACCATATTTTAATTGTCAAATTGACAGAGCAAGCGATGCAAACTTGGTGTTTTCAATGTTTAAAAAGGCTTTTCAAGTTTGTCATTTAAACTTGAAAAAAGCACACTTGATTTGGCCTAACTAATATTTTATCAACACCAATCAAAAAAAGTTTGTTTGATTTATAATCTACATAATAAGTCACATTTCCAGTTGCTGAGGGATTCTTGTTCTGTGAAAGTGGCTCAAATTCAGATGTGGGATCTGAAGTTAAACAACTACCTGCCAAATGACAAGATATGAGTTCCCATACCGGGAGTTGAACCCGGGCCACCTGGGTGAAAACCAGGAATCCTAACCGCTAGACCATATGGGAAGATGCTACGGTACAATAAACTTTACAGGCACATTGATAAAGGTCAATAAAACACTGGTTTGCATTATGTCTGTTGTTGAAATTAATTGCTCCATCGTTGCCTGCACCGAAAATTGACGTCCCTGCCTTTGAAGCAATGTGGAAATTAAAAGTTCTATAATTATTTTCAGAACTTCTGGCTTTGTCTCTCACCTGTGGCACTTCTGCTCGTTCTTTTCTCAGTAAGGTTGCGGAAAAGTCCCATATAAAAACAGTCTAGAATGTGTTTTTCACATGACGTTTTAGCCTAGACGGTGAACTAATTAATCTGTGCGAACCAGCCAGTGACACTGAAATGTATGTAATATTTTTCAGAGCAAGATTTTGGTTAACTAAATACAGTGACGAGCCAGCAGCCTAACATAGAAACTTGTGTACCGTAGGCAGACGCTTTATGCATTGTGCCGCTGGCCCTGCTGGAGAATGAGTGACGCACCATATTTTAATTGTCAAATTGACAGAGCAAGCGATGCAAACTTGGTGTTTTCAATGTTTAAAAAGGCTTTTCAAGTTTGTCATTTAAACTTGAAAAAAGCACACTTGATTTGGCCTAACTAATATTTTATCAACCCCAATCAAAAAAAGTTTGTTTGATTTATAATCTACATAATAAGTCACATTTCCAGTTGCTGAGGGATTCTTGTTCTGTGAAAGTGGCTCAAATTCAGATGTGGGATCTGAAGTTAAACAACTACCTGCCAAATGACAAGATATGAGTTCCCAGACCGGGAGTTGAACACGGGCCACCTGGGTGAAAACCAGGAATCCTAACCGCTAGACCATATGGGAAGATGCTACGGTACAATAAACTTTACAGGCACATTGATAAAGGTCAATAAAACACTGGTTTGCATTATGTCTGTTGTTGAAATTAATTGCTCCATCGTTGCCTGCACCGAAAATTGACGTCCCTGCCTTTGAAGCAATGTGGAAATTAAAAGTTCTATAATTATTTTCAGAACTTCTGGCTTTGTCTCTCACCTGTGGCACTTCTGCTCGTTCTTTTCTGAGTAAGGTTGCGGAAAAGTCCCATATAAAAACAGTCTAGAATGTGTTTTTCACATGACGTTTTAGCCTAGACGGTGAACTAATTAATCTGTGCGAACCAGCCAGTGACACTGAAATGTATGTAATATTTTTCAGAGCAAGATTTTGGTTAACTAAATACAGTGACGAGCCAGCAGCCTAACATAGAAACTTGTGTACCGTAGGCAGACGCTTTATGCATTGTGCCGCTGGCCCTGCTGGAGAATGAGTGACACACCATATTTTAATTGTCAAATTGACAGAGCAAGCGATGCAAACTTGGTGTTTTCAATGTTTAAAAAGGCTTTTCAAGTTTGTCATTTAAACTTGAAAAAAGCACACTTGATTTGGCCTAACTAATATTTTATCAACCCCAATCAAAAAAAGTTCGTTTGAATTATAATCTACATAATAAGTCACATTTCCAGTTGCTGAGGGATTCTTGTTCTGTGAAAGTGGCTCAAATTCAGATGTGGGATCTGTAGTTTAACAAGTACCTGCCAAATGACAAGATATGAGTTCCCATAGCGGGAGTTGAACCCGGGCCACCTGGGTGAAAACCAGGAATCCTAACCGCTAGACTATATGGGAAGACGCTACGGTACAATAAACTTTACAGGCACATTGATAAAGGTCAATAAAACGCTGGTTTGCATTATGTCTGTTGTTGAAATTGATTGCTCCATCGTTGCCGGCACCGAAAATTGACGTCCCTGCCTTTGAAGCAATGTGGAAATTAAAAGTTCTATAATTATTTTCAGAACTTCTGGCTTTGTCTCTCACCTGTGGCACTTCTGCTCGTTCTTTTCTCAGTAAGGTTGCGGAAAAGTCCCATATAAAAACAGTCTAGAATGTGTTTTTCACATGACGTTTTAGCCTAGACGGTGAACTAATTAATCTGTGCGAACCAGCCAGTGACACTGAAATGTATGTAATATTTTTCAGAGCAAGATTTTGGTTAACTAAATACAGTGACGAGCCAGCAGCCTAACATAGAAACTTGTGTACCGTAGGCAGACGCTTTATGCATTGTGCCGCTGGCCCTGCTGGAGAATGAGTGACGCACCATATTTTAATTGTCAAATTGACAGAGCAAGCGATGCAAACTTGGTGTTTTCAATGTTTAAAAAGGCTTTTCAAGTTTGTCATTTAAACTTGAAAAAAGCACACTTGATTTGGCCTAACTAATATTTTATCAACCCCAATCAAAAAAAGTTTGTTTGATTTATAATCTACATAATAAGTCACATTTCCAGTTGCTGAGGGATTCTTGTTCTGTGAAAGTGGCTCAAATTCAGATGTGGGATCTGAAGTTAAACAAGTACCTGCCAAATGACAAGATATGAGTTCCCATACCGGGAGTTGAACACGGGCCACCTGGGTGAAAACCAGGAATCCTAACCGCTAGACCATATGGGAAGATGCTACGGTACAATAAACTTTACAGGCACATTGATAAAGGTCAATAAAACACTGGTTTGCATTATGTCTGTTGTTGAAATTAATTGCTCCATCGTTGCCTGCACCGAAAATTGACGTCCCTGCCTTTGAAGCAATGTGGAAATTAAAAGTTCTATAATTATTTTCAGAACTTCTGGCTTTGTCTCTCACCTGTGGCACTTCTGCTCGTTCTTTTCTCAGTAAGGTTGCGGAAAAGTCCCATATAAAAACAGTCTAGAATGTGTTTTTCACATGACGTTTTAGCCTAGACGGTGAACTAATTAATCTGTGCGAACCAGCCAGTGACACTGAAATGTATGTAATATTTTTCAGAGCAAGATTTTGGTTAACTAAATACAGTGTCAAGCCAGCAGTCTAACATAGAAACTTGTGTACCGTAGTCAGACGCTTTATCCATCGTGCCGCTGGCCCTGCTGGAGAACGAGTGACGCACCATATTTTAATTGTCAAATTGACAGAGCAAGCGATGCAAACTTGGTGTTTTCAATGTTTAAAAAGGCTTTTCAAGTTTGTCATTTAAACTTGAAAAAAGCACACTTGATTTGGCCTAACTAATATTTTATCAACCCCAATCAAAAAAAGTTTGTTTGATTTATAATCTACATAATAAGTCACATTTCCAGTTGCTGAGGGATTCTTGTTCTGTGAAAGTGGCTCAAATTCAGATGTGGGATCTGAAGTTAAACAAGTACCTGCCAAATGACAAGATATGAGTTCCCATACCGGGAGTTGAACCCGGGACACCTGGGTGAAAACCAGGAATCCTAACCGCTAGACCATATGGGAAGATGCTACGGTACAATAAACTTTACAGGCACATTGATAAAGGTCAATAAAACGCTGGTTTGCATTATGTCTGTTGTTGAAATTAATTGCTCCATCGTTGCCTGCACTGAAAATTGACGTCCCTGCCTTTGAAGCAATGTGGAAATTAAATGTACTATAATTATTTTCAGAACTTCTGGCTTTGTCTCTCACCTGTGGCACTTCTGCTCGCTCTTTTCTCAGTACGGTTGCGGAAAAGTCCCATATAAAAACAGTCTAGAATGTGTTTTTCACATGACGTTTTAGCCTAAACGGTGAACTAATTAATCAGTGCGAACCAGCCAGTGACACTGAAATGTATGTAATATTTTTCAGAGCAAGATTTTGGTTAACTAAATACAGTGACGAGCCAGCAGCCTAACATAGAAACTTGTGTACCGTAGGCAGACGCTTTATGCATTGTGCCGCTGGGCCTGCTGGAGAATGAGTGACGCACCATATTTTAATTGTCAAATTGACAGAGCAAGCGATGCAAACTTGGTGTTTTCAATGTTTAAAAAGGCTTTTCAAGTTTGTCATTTAAACTTGAAAAAAGCACACTTGATTTGGCCTAACTAATATTTTATCAACCCCAATCAAAAAAAGTTTGTTTGATTTATAATCTACATAATAAGTCACATTTCCAGTTGCTGAGGGATTCTTGTTCTGTGAAAGTGGCTCAAATTCAGATGTGGGATCTGAAGTTAAACAAGTACCTGCCAAATGACAAGATATGAGTTCCCATACCGGGAGTTGAACCCGGGCCACCTGGGTGAAAACCAGGAATCCTAACCGCTAGACCATATGGGAAGATGCTACGGTACAATAAACTTTACAGGCACATTGATAAAGGTCAATAAAACACTGGTTTGCATTATGTCTGTTGTTGAAATTAATTGCTCCATCGTTGCCTGCACCGAAAATTGACGTCCCTGCCTTTGAAGCAATGTGGAAATTAAAAGTTCTATAATTATTTTCAGAACTTCTGGCTTTGTCTCTCACCTGTGGCACTTCTGCTCGCTCTTTTCTCAGTACGGTTGCGGAAAAGTCCCATATAAAAACAGTCTAGAATGTGTTTTTCACATGACGTTTTAGCCTAAACGGTGAACTAATTAATCAGTGCGAACCAGCCAGTGACACTGAAATGTATGTAATATTTTTCAGAGCAAGATTTTGGTTAACTAAATACAGTGACGAGCCAGCAGCCTAACATAGAAACTTGTGTACCGTAGGCAGACGCTTTATGCATTGTGCCGCTGGCCCTGCTGGAGAATGAGTGACGCACCATATTTTAATTGTCAAATTGACAGAGCAAGCAATGCAAACTTGAAGTGTATTCAATGTTTAAAAAGGCTTATCAAGTTTGTCATTCAAACTTGAAAAAAGCACACTTGATTTGGCCTAACTAATATTTTATCAACCCCAATCAAAAAAAGTTTGTTTGATTTATAATCTACATAATAAGTCACATATCCAGTTGCTGAGGGATTCTTGTTCTGTGAAAGTGGCTCAAATTCAGATGTGGGATCTGAAGTTAAACAACTACCTGCCAAATGACAAGATATGAGTTCCCATACCGGGAGTTGAACCCGGGCCACCTGGGTGAAAACCAGGAATCCTAACCGCTAGACCATATGGGAAGATGCTACGGTACAATAAACTTTACAGGCACATTGATAAAGGTCAATAAAACGCTGGTTTGCATTATGTCTGTTGTTGAAATTAATTGCTCCATCGTTGCCTGCACTGAAAATTGACGTCCCTGCCTTTGAAGCAATGTGGAAATTAAATGTACTATAATTATTTTCAGAACTTCTGGCTTTGTCTCTCACCTGTGGCACTTCTGCTCGCTCTTTTCTCAGTACGGTTGCGGAAAAGTCCCATATAAAAACAGTCTAGAATGTGTTTTTCACATGACGTTTTAGCCTAAACGGTGAACTAATTAATCAGTGCGAACCAGCCAGTGACACTGAAATGTATGTAATATTTTTCAGAGCAAGATTTTGGTTAACTAAATACAGTGACGAGCCAGCAGCCTAACATAGAAACTTGTGTACCGTAGGCAGACGCTTTATGCATTGTGCCGCTGGCCCTGCTGGAGAATGAGTGACGCACCATATTTTAATTGTCAAATTGACAGAGCAAGCGATGCAAACTTGGTGTTTTCAATGTTTAAAAAGGCTTTTCAAGTTTGTCATTTAAACTTGAAAAAAGCACACTTGATTTGGCCTAACTAATATTTTATCAACACCAATCAAAAAAAGTTTGTTTGATTTATAATCTACATAATAAGTCACATTTCCAGTTGCTGAGGGATTCTTGTTCTGTGAAAGTGGCTCAAATTCAGATGTGGGATCTGAAGTTAAACAACTACCTGCCAAATGACAAGATATGAGTTCCCATACCGGGAGTTGAACCCGGGCCACCTGGGTGAAAACCAGGAATCCTAACCGCTAGACCATATGGGAAGATGCTACGGTACAATAAACTTTACAGGCACATTGATAAAGGTCAATAAAACGCTGGTTTGCATTATGTCTGTTGTTGAAATTAATTGCTCCATCGTTGCCTGCACTGAAAATTGACGTCCCTGCCTTTGAAGCAATGTGGAAATTAAATGTACTATAATTATTTTCAGAACTTCTGGCTTTGTCTCTCACCTGTGGCACTTCTGCTCGCTCTTTTCTCAGTACGGTTGCGGAAAAGTCCCATATAAAAACAGTCTAGAATGTGTTTTTCACATGACGTTTTAGCCTAAACGGTGAACTAATTAATCAGTGCGAACCAGCCAGTGACACTGAAATGTATGTAATATTTTTCAGAGCAAGATTTTGGTTAACTAAATACAGTGACGAGCCAGCAGCCTAACATAGAAACTTGTGTACCGTAGGCAGACGCTTTATGCATTGTGCCGCTGGCCCTGCTGGAGAATGAGTGACGCACCATATTTTAATTGTCAAATTGACAGAGCAAGCGATGCAAACTTGGTGTTTTCAATGTTTAAAAAGGCTTTTCAAGTTTGTCATTTAAACTTGAAAAAAGCACACTTGATTTGGCCTAACTAATATTTTATCAACACCAATCAAAAAAAGTTTGTTTGATTTATAATCTACATAATAAGTCACATTTCCAGTTGCTGAGGGATTCTTGTTCTGTGAAAGTGGCTCAAATTCAGATGTGGGATCTGAAGTTAAACAACTACCTGCCAAATGACAAGATATGAGTTCCCATACCGGGAGTTGAACCCGGGCCACCTGGGTGAAAACCAGGAATCCTAACCGCTAGACCATATGGGAAGATGCTACGGTACAATAAACTTTACAGGCACATTGATAAAGGTCAATAAAACGCTGGTTTGCATTATGTCTGTTGTTGAAATTAATTGCTCCATCGTTGCCTGCACTGAAAATTGACGTCCCTGCCTTTGAAGCAATGTGGAAATTAAATGTACTATAATTATTTTCAGAACTTCTGGCTTTGTCTCTCACCTGTGGCACTTCTGCTCGCTCTTTTCTCAGTACGGTTGCGGAAAAGTCCCATATAAAAACAGTCTAGAATGTGTTTTTCACATGACGTTTTAGCCTAAACGGTGAACTAATTAATCAGTGCGAACCAGCCAGTGACACTGAAATGTATGTAATATTTTTCAGAGCAAGATTTTGGTTAACTAAATACAGTGACGAGCCAGCAGCCTAACATAGAAACTTGTGTACCGTAGGCAGACGCTTTATGCATTGTGCCGCTGGCCCTGCTGGAGAATGAGTGACGCACCATATTTTAATTGTCAAATTGACAGAGCAAGCGATGCAAACTTGGTGTTTTCAATGTTTAAAAAGGCTTTTCAAGTTTGTCATTTAAACTTGAAAAAAGCACACTTGATTTGGCCTAACTAATATTTTATCAACCCCAATCAAAAAAAGTTTGTTTGATTTATAATCTACATAATAAGTCACATTTCCAGTTGCTGAGGGATTCTTGTTCTGTGAAAGTGGCTCAAATTCAGATGTGGGATCTGAAGTTAAACAAGTACCTGCCAAATGACAAGATATGAGTTCCCATACCGGGAGTTGAACCCGGGACACCTGGGTGAAAACCAGGAATCCTAACTGCTAGACCATATTGGAAGATGCTACGGTACAATAAACTTTACAGGCACATTGATAAAGGTCAATAAAACACTGGTTTGCATTATGTCTGTTGTTGAAATTAATTGCTCCATCGTTTCCTGCACTGAAAATTGACGTCCCTGCCTTTGAAGCAATGTGGAAATTAAAAGTTCTATAATTATTTTCAGAACTTCTGGCTTTGTCTCTCACCTGTGGCACTTCTGCTCGCTCTTTTCTCAGTACGGTTGCGGAAAAGTCCCATATAAAAACAGTCTAGAATGTGTTTTTCACATGACGTTTTAGCCTAAACGGTGAACTAATTAATCAGTGCGAACCAGCCAGTGACACTGAAATGTATGTAATATTTTTCAGAGCAAGATTTTGGTTAACTAAATACAGTGACGAGCCAGCAGCCTAACATAGAAACTTGTGTACCGTAGGCAGACGCTTTATGCATTGTGCCGCTGGCCCTGCTGGAGAATGAGTGACGCACCATATTTTAATTGTCAAATTGACAGAGCAAGCAATGCAAACTTGAAGTGTATTCAATGTTTAAAAAGGCTTATCAAGTTTGTCATTCAAACTTGAAAAAAGCACACTTGATTTGGCCTAACTAATATTTTATCAACCCCAATCAAAAAAAGTTTGTTTGATTTATAATCTACATAATAAGTCACATATCCAGTTGCTGAGGGATTCTTGTTCTGTGAAAGTGGCTCAAATTCAGATGTGGGATCTGAAGTTAAACAAGTACCTGCCAAATGACAAGATATGAGTTCCCATACCGGGAGTTGAACCCGGGCCACCTGGGTGAAAACCAGGAATCCTAACCGCTAGACCATATGGGAAGATGCTACAGTACAATAAACTTTACAGGCACATTGATAAAGGTCAATAAAACACTGGTTTGCATTATGTCTGTTGTTGAAATTAATTGCTCCATCGTTGCCTGCACCGAAAATTGACGTCCCTGCCTTTGAAGCAATGTGGAAATTAAAAGTACTATAATTATTTTCAGAACTTCTGGCTTTGTCTCTCACCTGTGGCACTTCTGCTCGCTCTTTTCTCAGTACGGTTGCGGAAAAGTCCCATATAAAAAGAGTCTAGAATGTGTTTTTCACATGACGTTTTAGCCTAAATGGTGAACTAATTAATCAGTGCGAACCAGCCAGTGACACTGAAATGTAGGTAATATTTTTCAAAGCAAGATTTTGGTTAACTAAATACAGTGACGAGCCAGCAGCCTAACATAGAAACTTGTGTACCGTAGGCAGACGCTTTATGCATTGTGCCGCTGGCCCTGCTGGAGAATGAGTGACGCACCATATTTTAATTGTCAAATTGACAGAGCAAGCGATGCAAACTTGGTGTTTTCAATGTTTAAAAAGGCTTTTCAAGTTTGTCATTTAAACTTGAAAAAAAAACACTTGATTTGGCCTAACTAATATTTTATCAACCCCAATCAAAAAAAGTTTGTTTGATTTATAATCTACATAATAAGTCACATTTCCAGTTGCTGAGGGATTCTTGTTCTGTGAAAGTGGCTCAAATTCAGATGTGGGATCTGAAGTTAAACAACTACCTGCCAAATGACAAGATATGAGATCCCATACCGGGAGTTGAACCCGGGCCACCTGGGTGAAAACCAGGAATCCTAACCGCTAGACCATATGGGAAGATGCTACGGTACAATAATCTTTACAGGCACATTGATAAAGGTCAATAAAACACTGGTTTGCATTATGTCTGTTGTTGAAATTAATTGCTCCATCGTTGCCTGCACCGAAAATTGACGTCCCTGCCTTTGAAGCAATGTGGAAATTAAAAGTTCTATAATTATTTTCAGAACTTCTGGCTTTGTCTCTCACCTGTGGCACCTCTGCTCGTTCTTTTCTCAGTAAGGTTGCGGAAAAGTCCCATATAAAAACAGTCTAGAATGTGTTTTTCACATGACGTTTTAGCCTAAACGGTGAACGAATTATTCAGTGCGAACCAGCCAGTGACACTGAAATGTATGTAATATTTTTCAGAGCAAGATTTTGGTTAACTAAATACAGTGTCAAGCCAGCAGTCTAACATAGAAACTTGTGTACCGTAGGCAGACGCTTTATGCATTATGCCGCTTGCCTTGATTGAGAATGAGTGACGCACCATATTTTAATTGTCAAATTGACAGAGCAAGCGATGCAAACTTGGTGTTTTCAATGTTTAAAAAGGCTTTTCAAGTTTGTCATTTAAACTTGAAAAAAGCACACTTGATTTGGCCTAACTAATATTTTATCAACCCCAATCAAAAAAAGTTTGTTTGATTTATAATCTACATAATAAGTCACATTTCCAGTTGCTGAGGGATTCTTGTTCTGTGAAAGTGGCTCAAATTCAGATGTGGGATCTGAAGTTAAACAACTACCTGCCAAATGACAAGATATGAGTTCCCATACCGGGAGTTGAACCCGGGACACCTGGGTGAAAACCAGGAATCCTAACCGCTAGACCATATGGGAAGATGCTACGGTACAATAAACTTTACAGGCACATTGATAAAGGTCAATAAAACGCTGGTTTGCATTATGTCTGTTGTTGAAATTAATTGCTCCATCGTTGCCTGCACCGAAAATTGACGTCCCTGCCTTTGAAGCAATGTGGAAATTAAAAGTACTATAATTATTTTCAGAACTTCTGGCTTTGTCTCTCACCTGTGGCACTTCTGCTCGCTCTTTTCTCAGTACGGTTGCGGAAAAGTCCCATATAAAAACAGTCTAGAATGTGTTTTTCACATGACGTTTTAGCCTAAACGGTGAACTAATTAATCAGTGCGAACCAGCCAGTGACACTGAAATGTATGTAATATTTTTCAGAGCAAGATTTTGGTTAACTAAATACAGTGACGAGCCAGCAGCCTAACATAGAAACTTGTGTACCGTAGGCAGACGCTTTATGCATTGTGCCGCTGGCCCTGCTGGAGAATGAGTGACGCACCATATTTTAATTGTCAAATTGACAGAGCAAGCGATGCAAACTTGGTGTTTTCAATGTTTAAAAAGGCTTTTCAAGTTTGTCATTTAAACTTGAAAAAAGCACACTTGATTTGGCCTAACTAATATTTTATCAACCCCAATCAAAAAAAGTTTGTTTGATTTATAATCTACATAATAAATCACATTTCCAGTTGCTGAGGGATTCTTGTTCTGTGAAAGTGGCTCAAATTCAGATGTGGGATCTGAAGTTAAACAAGTACCTGCCAAATGACAAGATATGAGATCCCATACCGGGAGTTGAACACGGGCCACCTGGGTGAAAACCAGGAATCCTAACCGCTAGACCATATGGGAAGATGCTACGGTACAATAAACTTTACAGGCACATTGATAAAGGTCAATAAAACACTGGTTTGTATTATGTCTGTTGTTGAAATTAATTGCTCCATCGTTGCCTGCACCGAAAATTGACGTCCCTGCCTTTGAAGCAATGTGGAAATTAAAAGTTCTATAATTATTTTCAGAACTTCTGGCTTTGTCTCTCACCTGTGGCACTTCTGCTCGTTCTTTTCTCAGTAAGGTTGCGGAAAAGTCCCATATAAAAACAGTCTAGAATGTGTTTTTCACATGACGTTTTAGCCTAGACGGTGAACTAATTAATCTGTGCGAACCAGCCAGTGACACTGAAATGTATGTAATATTTTTCAGAGCAAGATTTTGGTTAACTAAATACAGTGTCAAGCCAGCAGTCTAACATAGAAACTTGTGTACCGTAGTCAGACGCTTTATCCATTATGCCGCTTGCCTTGATTGAGAATGAGTGACGCACCATATTTTAATTGTCAAATTGACAGAGCAAGCGATGCAAACTTGGTGTTTTCAATGTTTAAAAAGGCTTTTCAAGTTTGTCATTTAAACTTGAAAAAAGCACACTTGATTTGGCCTAACTAATATTTTATCAACCCCAATCAAAAAAAGTTCGTTTGAATTATAATCTACATAATAAGTCACATTTCCAGTTGCTGAGGGATTCTTGTTCTGTGAAAGTAGATCAAATTCAGATGTGGGATCTGTAGTTTAACAAGTACCTGCAAATTGACAAGATATGAGTTCCCATACCGGGAGTTGAACCCGGGCCACCTGGGTGAAAACCAGGAATCCTAACCGCTAGACCATATGGGAAGATGCTATGGTACAAAAAACTTTACAGACACATTGATAAAGGTCAATAAAACGCTGGTTTGCATTATGTCTGTTGTTGAAATTAATTGCTCCATCGTTGCCTGCACCGAAAATTGACGTCCCTGCCTTTGAAGCAATGTGGAAATTAAAAGTACTATAATTATTTTCAGAACTTCTGGCTTTGTCTCTCACCTGTGGCACTTCTGCTCGCTCTTTTCTCAGTACGGTTGCGGAAAAGTCCCATATAAAAAGAGTCTAGAATGTGTTTTTCACATGACGTTTTAGCCTAAATGGTGAACTAATTAATCAGTGCGAACCAGCCAGTGACACTGAAATGTAGGTAATATTTTTCAAAGCAAGATTTTGGTTAACTAAATACAGTGACGAGCCAGCAGCCTAACATAGAAACTTGTGTACCGTAGGCAGACGCTTTATGCATTGTGCCGCTGGCCCTGCTGGAGAATGAGTGACGCACCATATTTTAATTGTCAAATTGACAGAGCAAGCGATGCAAACTTGGTGTTTTCAATGTTTAAAAAGGCTTTTCAAGTTTGTCATTTAAACTTGAAAAAAGCACACTTGATTTGGCATAACTAATATTTTATCAACCCCAATCAAAAAAAGTTTGTTTGATTTATAATCTACATAATAAGTCACATTTCCAGTTGCTGAGGGATTCTTGTTCTGTGAAAGTGGCTCAAATTCAGATGTGGGATCTGAAGTTAAACAACTACCTGCCAAATGACAAGATATGAGATCCCATACCGGGAGTTGAACCCGGGCCACCTGGGTGAAAACCAGGAATCCTAACCGCTAGACCATATGGGAAGATGCTATGGTACAAAAAACTTTACAGACACATTGATAAAGGTCAATAAAACGCTGGTTTGCATTATGTCTGTTGTTGAAATTAATTGCTCCATCGTTGCCTGCACCGAAAATTGACGTCCCTGCCTTTGAAGCAATGTGGAAATTAAAAGTACTATAATTATTTTCAGAACTTCTGGCTTTGTCTCTCACCTGTGGCACTTCTGCTCGCTCTTTTCTCAGTACGGTTGCGGAAAAGTCCCATATAAAAAGAGTCTAGAATGTGTTTTTCACATGACGTTTTAGCCTAAATGGTGAACTAATTAATCAGTGCGAACCAGCCAGTGACACTGAAATGTAGGTAATATTTTTCAAAGCAAGATTTTGGTTAACTAAATACAGTGACGAGCCAGCAGCCTAACATAGAAACTTGTGTACCGTAGGCAGACGCTTTATGCATTGTGCCGCTGGCCCTGCTGGAGAATGAGTGACGCACCATATTTTAATTGTCAAATTGACAGAGCAAGCGATGCAAACTTGGTGTTTTCAATGTTTAAAAAGGCTTTTCAAGTTTGTCATTTAAACTTGAAAAAAGCACACTTGATTTGGCCTAACTAATATTTTATCAACCCCAATCAAAAAAAGTTTGTTTGATTTATAATCTACATAATAAGTCACATTTCCAGTTGCTGAGGGATTCTTGTTCTGTGAAAGTGGCTCAAATTCAGATGTGGGATCTGAAGTTAAACAACTACCTGCCAAATGACAAGATATGAGATCCCATACCGGGAGTTGAACCCGGGCCACCTGGGTGAAAACCAGGAATCCTAACCGCTAGACCATATGGGAAGATGCTACGGTACAATAAACTTTACAGGCACATTGATAAAGGTCAATAAAACACTGGTTTGCATTATGTCTGTTGTTGAAATTAATTGCTCCATCGTTGCCTGCACCGAAAATTGACGTCCCTGCCTTTGAAGCAATGTGGAAATTAAAAGTTCTATAATTATTTTCAGAACTTCTGGCTTTGTCTCTCACCTGTGGCACTTCTGCTCGTTCTTTTCTCAGTAAGGTTGCGGAAAAGTCCCATATAAAAACAGTCTAGAATGTGTTTTTCACATGACGTTTTAGCCTAGACGGTGAACTAATTAATCTGTGCGAACCAGCCAGTGACACTGAAATGTATGTAATATTTTTCAGAGCAAGATTTTGGTTAACTAAATACAGTGACGAGCCAGCAGCCTAACATAGAAACTTGTGTACCGTAGGCAGACGCTTTATGCATTGTGCCGCTGGCCCTGCTGGAGAATGAGTGACGCACCATATTTTAATTGTCAAATTGACAGAGCAAGCGATGCAAACTTGGTGTTTTCAATGTTTAAAAAGGCTTTTCAAGTTTGTCATTTAAACTTGAAAAAAGCACACTTGATTTGGCCTAACTAATATTTTATCAACCCCAATCAAAAAAAGTTCGTTTGAATTATAATCTACATAATAAGTCACATTTCCAGTTGCTGAGGGATTCTTGTTCTGTGAAAGTGGCTCAAATTCAGATGTGGGATCTGTAGTTTAACAAGTACCTGCCAAATGACAAGATATGAGTTCCCATACCGGGAGTTGAACCCGGGCCACCTGGGTGAAAACCAGGAATCCTAACCGCTAGACCATATGGGAAGATGCTACAGTACAATAAACTTTACAGGCACATTGATAAAGGTCAATAAAACACTGGTTTGCATTATGTCTGTTGTTGAAATTAATTGCTCCATCGTTGCCTGCACCGAAAATTGACGTCCCTGCCTTTGAAGCAATGTGGAAATTAAAAGTTCTATAATTATTTTCAGAACTTCTGGCTTTGTCTCTCACCTGTGGCACTTCTGCTCGTTCTTTTCTCAGTAAGTTTGCGGAAAAGTCCCATATAAAAACAGTCTAGAATGTGTTTTTCACATGACGTTTTAGCCTAGACGGTGAACTAATTAATCTGTGCGAACCAGCCAGTGACACTGAAATGTATGTAATATTTTTCAGAGCAAGATTTTGGTTAACTAAATACAGTGACGAGCAAGCAGCCTAACATAGAAACTTGTGTACCGTAGGCAGACGCTTTATGCATTGTGCCGCTGGCCCTGCTGGAGAATGAGTGACGCACCATATTTTAATTGTCAAATTGACAGAGCAAGCGATGCAAACTTGGTGTTTTCAATGTTTAAAAAGGCTTTTCAAGTTTGTCATTTAAACTTGAAAAAAGCACACTTGATTTGGCCTAACTAATATTTTATCAACCCCAATCAAAAAAAGTTTGTTTGATTTATAATCTACATAATAAGTCACATATCCAGTTGCTGAGGGATTCTTGTTCTGTGAAAGTGGCTCAAATTCAGATGTGGGATCTGAAGTTAAACAACTACCTGCCAAATGACAAGATATGAGTTCCCATACCGGGAGTTGAACCCGGGCCACCTGGGTGAAAACCAGGAATCCTAACCGCTAGACCATATGGGAAGATGCTACGGTACAATAAACTTTACAGGCACATTGATAAAGGTCAATAAAACGCTGGTTTGCATTATGTCTGTTGTTGAAATTGATTGCTCCATCGTTGCCGGCACCGAAAATTGACGTCCCTGCCTTTGAAGCAATGTGGAAATTAAAAGTTCTATAATTATTTTCAGAACTTCTGGCTTTGTCTCTCACCTGTGGCACTTCTGCTCGTTCTTTTCTCAGTAAGGTTGCGGAAAAGTCCCATATAAAAACAGTCTAGAATGTGTTTTTCACATGACGTTTTAGCCTAGACGGTGAACTAATTAATCTGTGCGAACCAGCCAGTGACACTGAAATGTATGTAATATTTTTCAGAGCAAGATTTTGGTTAACTAAATACAGTGACGAGCCAGCAGCCTAACATAGAAACTTGTGTACCGTAGGCAGACGCTTTATGCATTGTGCCGCTGGCCCTGCTGGAGAATGAGTGACGCACCATATTTTAATTGTCAAATTGACAGAGCAAGCGATGCAAACTTGGTGTTTTCAATGTTTAAAAAGGCTTTTCAAGTTTGTCATTTAAACTTGAAAAAAGCACACTTGATTTGGCCTAACTAATATTTTATCAACCCCAATCAAAAAAAGTTTGTTTGATTTATAATCTACATAATAAGTCACATTTCCAGTTGCTGAGGGATTCTTGTTCTGTGAAAGTGGCTCAAATTCAGATGTGGGATCTGAAGTTAAACAACTACCTGCCAAATGACAAGATATGAGTTCCCATACCGGGAGTTGAAACCGGGCCACCTGGGTGAAAACCAGGAATCCTAACCGCTAGACCATATGGGAAGATGCTACGGTACAATAAACTTTACAGGCACATTGATAAAGGTCAATAAAACACTGCTTGATATTATTTCTGTTGTTGAAATTAATTGCTCCATCGTTGCCTGCACCGAAAATTGACGTCCCTGCCTTTGAAGCAATGTGGAAATTAAAAGTTCTATAATTATTTTCAGAACTTCTGGCTTTGTCTCTCACCTGTGGCACTTCTGCTCGTTCTTTTCTCAGTAAGGTTGCGGAAAAGTCCCATATAAAAACAGTCTAGAATGTGTTTTTCACATGACGTTTTAGCCTAGACGGTGAACTAATTAATCTGTGCGAACCAGCCAGTGACACTGAAATGTATGTAATATTTTTCAGAGCAAGATTTTGGTTAACTAAATACAGTGTCAAGCCAGCAGTCTAACATAGAAACTTGTGTACCGTAGTCAGACGCTTTATCCATTATGCCGCTTGCCTTGATTGAGAATGAGTGACGCACCATATTTTAATTGTCAAATTGACAGAGCAAGCGATGCAAACTTGGTGTTTTCAATGTTTAAAAAGGCTTTTCAAGTTTGTCATTTAAACTTGAAAAAAGCACACTTGATTTGGCCTAACTAATATTTTATCAACCCCAATCAAAAAAAGTTCATTTGAATTATAATCTACATAATAAGTCACATTTCCAGTTGCTGAGGGATTCTTGTTCTGTGAAAGTGGCTCAAATTCAGATGTGGGATCTGTAGTTTAACAAGTACCTGCCAAATGACAAGATATGAGTTCCCATACCGGGAGTTGAACCCGGGCCACCTGGGTGAAAACCAGGAATCCTAACCGCTAGACCATATGGGAAGATGCTACGGTACAAAAAACTTTACAGACACATTGATAAAGGTCAATAAAACGCTGGTTTGCATTATGTCTGTTGTTGAAATTAATTGCTCCATCGTTGCCTGCACCGAAAATTGACGTCCCTGCCTTTGAAGCAATGTGGAAATTAAAAGTACTATAATTATTTTCAGAACTTCTGGCTTTGTCTCTCACCTGTGGCACTTCTGCTCGCTCTTTTCTCAGTACGGTTGCGGAAAAGTCCCATATAAAAAGAGTCTAGAATGTGTTTTTCACATGACGTTTTAGCCTAAATGGTGAACTAATTAATCAGTGCGAACCAGCCAGTGACACTGAAATGTAGGTAATATTTTTCAAAGCAAGATTTTGGTTAACTAAATACAGTGACGAGCCAGCAGCCTAACATAGAAACTTGTGTACCGTAGGCAGACGCTTCATGCATTGTGCCGCTGGCCCTGCTGGAGAATGAGTGACGCACCATATTTTAATTGTCAAATTGACAGAGCAAGCGATGCAAACTTGGTGTTTTCAATGTTTAAAAAGGCTTTTCAAGTTTGTCATTTAAACTTGAAAAAAGCACACTTGATTTGGCCTAACTAATATTTTATCAACCCCAATCAAAAAAAGTTTGTTTGATTTATAATCTACATAATAAGTCACATTTCCAGTTGCTGAGGGATTCTTGTTCTGTGAAAGTGGCTCAAATTCAGATGTGGGATCTGAAGTTAAACAACTACCTGCCAAATGACAAGATATGAGATCCCATACCGGGAGTTGAACCTAGGCCACCTGGGTGAAAACCAGGAATCCTAACCGCTAGACCATATGGGAAGATGCTACGGTACAATAAACTTTACAGGCACATTGATAAAGGTCAATAAAACACTGGTTTGCATTATGTCTGTTGTTGAAATTAATTGCTCCATCGTTGCCTGCACCGAAAATTGACGTCCCTGCCTTTGAAGCAATGTGGAAATTAAAAGTTCTATAATTATTTTCAGAACTTCTGGCTTTGTCTCTCACCTGTGGCACTTCTGCTCGTTCTTTTCTCAGTAAGGTTGCGGAAAAGTCCCATATAAAAACAGTCTAGAATGTGTTTTTCACATGACGTTTTAGCCTAGACGGTGAACTAATTAATCTGTGCGAACCAGCCAGTGACACTGAAATGTATGTAATATTTTTCAGAGCAAGATTTTGGTTAACTAAATACAGTGACGAGCCAGCAGCCTAACATAGAAACTTGTGTACCGTAGGCAGACGCTTTATGCATTGTGCCGCTGGCCCTGCTGGAGAATGAGTGACGCACCATATTTTAATTGTCAAATTGACAGAGCAAGCGATGCAAACTTGGTGTTTTCAATGTTTAAAAAGGCTTTTCAAGTTTGTCATTTAAACTTGAAAAAAGCACACTTGATGTGGCCTAACTAATATTTTATCAACCCCAATCAAAAAAAGTTTGTTTGATTTATAATCTACATAATAAGTCACATTTCCAGTTGCTGAGGGATTCTTGTTCTGTGAAAGTGGCTCAAATTCAGATGTGGGATCTGAAGTTAAACAACTACCTGCCAAATGACAAGATATGAGTTCCCATACCGGGAGTTGAACCCGGGCCACCTGGGTGAAAACCAGGAATCCTAACCGCTAGACCATATGGGAAGATGCTACGGTACAATAAACTTTACAGGCACATTGATAAAGGTCAATAAAACGCTGGTTTGCATTATGTCTGTTGTTGAAATTAATTGCTCCATCGTTGCCGGCACCGAAAATTGACGTCCCTGCCTTTGAAACAATGTGGAAATTAAAAGTTCTATAATTATTTTCAGAACTTCTGGCTTTGTCTCTCACCTGTGGCACCTCTGCTCGTTCTTTTCTCAGTAAGGTTGCGGAAAAGTCCCATATAAAAACAGTCTAGAATGTGTTTTTCACATGACGTAATAGCCTAAACGGTGAACGAATTATGCAGTGCGAACCAGCCAGTGACACTGAAATGTATGTAATATTTTTCAGAGCAAGATTTTGGTTAACTAAATACAGTGTCAAGCCAGCAGTCTAACATAGAAACTTGTGTACCGTAGGCAGACGCTTTATGCATTATGCCGCTTGCCTTGATTGAGAATGAGTGACGCACCATATTTTAATTGTCAAATTGACAGAGCAAGCGATGCAAACTTGGTGTTTTCAATGTTTAAAAAGGCTTTTCAAGTTTGTCATTTAAACTTGAAAAAAGCACACTTGATTTGGCCTAACTAATATTTTATCAACCCCAATCAAAAAAAGTTTGTTTGATTTATAATCTACATAATAAGTCAAATTTCCAGTTTCTGAGGGATTCTTGTTCTGTGAAAGTGGCTCAAATTCAGATGTGGGATCTGAAGTTAAACAAGTACCTGCCAAATGACAAGATATGAGTTCCCATACCGGGAGTTGAACCCGGGACACCTGGGTGAAAACCAGGAATCCTAACCGCTAGACCATATGGGAAGATGCTACGGTACAATAAACGTTACAGGCACATTGATAAAGGTCAATAAAACGCTGGTTTGCATTATGTCTGTTGTTGAAATTAATTGCTCCATCGTTGCCTGCTCCGAAAATTGACGTCCCTGCCTTTGAAGCAATGTGGAAATTAAAAGTAGTATAATTATTTTCAGAACTTCTGGCTTTGTCTCTCACCTGTGGCACTTCTGCTCGCTCTTTTCTCAGTACGGTTGCGGAAAAGTCCCATATAAAAACAGTCTAGAATGTGTTTTTCACATGACGTTTTAGCCTAAATGGTGAACTAATTAATCAGTGCGAACCAGCCAGTGACACTGAAATGTATGTAATATTTTTCAGAGCAAGATTTTGGTTAACTAAATACAGTGACGAGCCAGCAGCCTAACATAGAAACTTGTGTACCGTAGGCAGACGCTTTATGCATTGTGCCGCTGGCCCTGCTGGAGAATGAGTGACGCACCATATTTTAATTGTCAAATTGACAGAGCAAGCGATGCAAACTTGGTGTTTTCAATGTTTAAAAAGGCTTTTCAAGTTTGTCATTTAAACTTGAAAAAAGCACACTTGATTTGGCCTAACTAATATTTTATCAACCCCAATCAAAAAAAGTTTGTTTGATTTATAATCTACATAATAAGTCACATTTCCAGTTGCTGAGGGATTCTTGTTCTGTGAAAGTGGCTCAAATTCAGATGTGGGATCTGAAGTTAAACAAGTACCTGCCAAATGACAAGATATGAGTTCCCATACCGGGAGTTGAACCCGGGTCACCTGGGTGAAAACCAGGAATCCTAACCGCTAGACCATATGGGAAGATGCTACGGTACAATAAACTTTACAGGCACATTGATAAAGGTCAATAAAACACTGGTTTGTATTATGTCTGTTGTTGAAATTAATTGCTCCATCGTTGCCTGCACCGAAAATTGACGTCCCTGCCTTTGAAGCAATGTGGAAATTAAAAGTTCTATAATTATTTTCAGAACTTCTGGCTTTGTCTCTCACCTGTGGCACTTCTGCTCGTTCTTTTCTCAGTAAGGTTGCGGAAAAGTCCCATATAAAAACAGTCTAGAATGTGTTTTTCACATGACGTTTTAGCCTAGACGGTGAACTAATTAATCTGTGCGAACCAGCCAGTGACACTGAAATGTATGTAATATTTTTCAGAGCAAGATTTTGGTTAACTAAATACAGTGTCAAGCCAGCAGTCTAACATAGAAACTTGTGTACCGTAGTCAGACGCTTTATCCATTATGCCGCTTGCCTTGATTGAGAATGAGTGACGCACCATATTTTAATTGGCAAATTGACAGAGCAAGCGATGCAAACTTGGTGTTTTCAATGTTTAAAAAGGCTTTTCAAGTTTGTCATTTAAACTTGAAAAAAGCACACTTGATTTGGCCTAACTAATATTTTATCAACCCCAATCAAAAAAAGTTCGTTTGAATTATAATCTACATAATAAGTCACATTTCCAGTTGCTGAGGGATTCTTGTTCTGTGAAAGTGGCTCAAATTCAGATGTGGGATCTGTAGTTTAACAAGTACCTGCCAAATGACAAGATATGAGTTCCCATACCGGGAGTTGAACCCGGGCCACCTGGGTGAAAACCAGGAATCCTAACCGCTAGACCATATGGGAAGATGCTACGGTACAAAAAACTTTACAGACACATTGATAAAGGTCAATAAAACGCTGGTTTGCATTATGTCTGTTGTTGAAATTAATTGCTCCATCGTTGCCTGCACCGAAAATTGACGTCCCTGCCTTTGAAGCAATGTGGAAATTAAAAGTACTATAATTATTTTCAGAACTTCTGGCTTTGTCTCTCACCTATGGCACTTCTGCTCGCTCTTTTCTCAGTACGGTTGCGGAAAAGTCCCATATAAAAAGAGTCTAGAATGTGTTTTTCACATGACGTTTTAGCCTAAATGGTGAACTAATTAATCAGTGCGAACCAGCCAGTGACACTGAAATGTAGGTAATATTTTTCAATTCAAGATTTTGGTTAACTAAATACAGTGACGAGCCAGCAGCCTAACATAGAAACTTGTGTACCGTAGGCAGACGCTTCATGCATTGTGCCGCTGGCCCTGCTGGAGAATGTGTGACGCACCATATTTTAATTGTCAAATTGACAGAGCAAGCGATGCAAACTTGGTGTTTTCAATGTTTAAAAAGGCTTTTCAAGTTTGTCATTTAAACTTGAAAAAAGCACACTTGATTTGGCCTAACTAATATTTAATCAACCCCAATCAAAAAAAGTTTGTTTGATTTATAATCTACATAATAAGTCACATTTCCAGTTGCTGAGGGATTCTTGTTCTGTGAAAGTGGCTCAAATTCAGATGTGGGATCTGAAGTTAAACAACTACCTGCCAAATGACAAGATATGAGATCCCATACCGGGAGTTGAACCCGGGCCACCTGGGTGAAAACCAGGCATCCTAACCGCTAGACCATATGGGAAGATGCTACGGTACAATAAACTTTACAGGCACATTGATAAAGGTCAATAAAACACTGGTTTGCATTATGTCTGTTGTTGAAATTAATTGCTCCATCGTTGCCTGCACCGAAAATTGACGTCCCTGCCTTTGAAGCAATGTGGAAATTAAAAGTTCTATAATTATTTTCAGAACTTCTGGCTTTGTCTCTCACCTGTGGCACTTCTGCTCGTTCTTTTCTCAGTAAGGTTGCGGAAAAGTCCCATATAAAAACAGTCTAGAATGTGTTTTTCACATGACGTTTTAGCCTAGACGGTGAACTAATTAATCTGTGCGAACCAGCCAGTGACACTGAAATGTATGTAATATTTTTCAGAGCAAGATTTTGGTTAACTAAATACAGTGTCAAGCCAGCAGTCTAACATAGAAACTTGTGTACCGTAGTCAGACGCTTTATCCATTATGCCGCTTGCCTTGATTGAGAATGAGTGACGCACCATATTTTAATTGGCAAATTGACAGAGCAAGCGATGCAAACTTGGTGTTTTCAATGTTTAAAAAGGCTTTTCAAGTTTGTCATTTAAACTTGAAAAAAGCACACTTGATTTGGCCTAACTAATATTTTATCAACCCCAATCAAAAAAAGTTCGTTTGAATTATAATCTACATAATAAGTCACATTTCCAGTTGCTGAGGGATTCTTGTTCTGTGAAAGTGGCTCAAATTCAGATGTGGGATCTGTAGTTTAACAAGTACCTGCCAAATGACAAGATATGAGTTCCCATACCGGGAGTTGAACCCGGGCCACCTGGGTGAAAACCAGGAATCCTAACCGCTAGACCATATGGGAAGATGCTACGGTACAAAAAACTTTACAGACACATTGATAAAGGTCAATAAAACGCTGGTTTGCATTATGTCTGTTGTTGAAATTAATTGCTCCATCGTTGCCTGCACCGAAAATTGACGTCCCTGCCTTTGAAGCAATGTGGAAATTAAAAGTACTATAATTATTTTCAGAACTTCTGGCTTTGTCTCTCACCTATGGCACTTCTGCTCGCTCTTTTCTCAGTACGGTTGCGGAAAAGTCCCATATAAAAAGAGTCTAGAATGTGTTTTTCACATGACGTTTTAGCCTAAATGGTGAACTAATTAATCAGTGCGAACCAGCCAGTGACACTGAAATGTAGGTAATATTTTTCAATTCAAGATTTTGGTTAACTAAATACAGTGACGAGCCAGCAGCCTAACATAGAAACTTGTGTACCGTAGGCAGACGCTTCATGCATTGTGCCGCTGGCCCTGCTGGAGAATGTGTGACGCACCATATTTTAATTGTCAAATTGACAGAGCAAGCGATGCAAACTTGGTGTTTTCAATGTTTAAAAAGGCTTTTCAAGTTTGTCATTTAAACTTGAAAAAAGCACACTTGATTTGGCCTAACTAATATTTAATCAACCCCAATCAAAAAAAGTTTGTTTGATTTATAATCTACATAATAAGTCACATTTCCAGTTGCTGAGGGATTCTTGTTCTGTGAAAGTGGCTCAAATTCAGATGTGGGATCTGAAGTTAAACAACTACCTGCCAAATGACAAGATATGAGATCCCATACCGGGAGTTGAACCCGGGCCACCTGGGTGAAAACCAGGCATCCTAACCGCTAGACCATATGGGAAGATGCTACGGTACAATAAACTTTACAGGCACATTGATAAAGGTCAATAAAACACTGGTTTGCATTATGTCTGTTGTTGAAATTAATTGCTCCATCGTTGCCTGCACCGAAAATTGACGTCCCTGCCTTTGAAGCAATGTGGAAATTAAAAGTTCTATAATTATTTTCAGAACTTCTGGCTTTGTCTCTCACCTGTGGCACTTCTGCTCGTTCTTTTCTCAGTAAGGTTGCGGAAAAGTCCCATATAAAAACAGTCTAGAATGTGTTTTTCACATGACGTTTTAGCCTAGACGGTGAACTAATTAATCTGTGCGAACCAGCCAGTGACACTGAAATGTATGTAATATTTTTCAGAGCAAGATTTTGGTTAACTAAATACAGTGACGAGCCAGCAGCCTAACATAGAAACTTGTGTACCGTAGGCAGACGCTTTATGCATTGTGCCGCTGGCCCTGCTGGAGAATGAGTGACGCACCATATTTTAATTGTCAAATTGACAGAGCAAGCGATGCAAACTTGGTGTTTTCAATGTTTAAAAAGGCTTTTCAAGTTTGTCATTTAAACTTGAAAAAAGCACACTTGATTTGGCCTAACTAATATTTTATCAACCCCAATCAAAAAAAGTTTGTTTGATTTATAATCTACATAATAAGTCACATTTCCAGTTGCTGAGGGATTCTTGTTCTGTGAAAGTGGCTCAAATTCAGATGTGGGATCTGTAGTTTAACAAGTACCTGCCAAATGACAATATATGAGTTCCCATACCGGGAGTTGAACCCGGGCCACCTGGGTGAAAACCAGGAATCCTAACCGCTAGACCATATGGGAAGATGCTACGGTACAAAAAACTTTACAGGCACATTGATAAAGGTCAATAAAACACTGGTTTGCATTATGTCTGTTGTTGAAATTAATTGCTCCATCGTTGCCTGCACCGAAAATTGACGTCCCTGCCTTTGAAGCAATGTGGAAATTAAAAGTTCTATAATTATTTTCAGAACTTCTGGCTTTGTCTCTCACCTGTGGCACTTCTGCTCGTTCTTTTCTCAGTAAGGTTGCGGAAAAGTCCCATATAAAAACAGTCTAGAATGTGTTTTTCACATGACGTTTTAGCCTAGACGGTGAACTAATTAATCTGTGCGAACCAGCCAGTGACACTGAAATGTATGTAATATTTTTCAGAGCAAGATTTTGGTTAACTAAATACAGTGACGAGCCAGCAGCCTAACATAGAAACTTGTGTACCGTAGGCAGACGCTTTATGCATTGTGCCGCTGGCCCTGCTGGAGAATGAGTGACGCACCATATTTTAATTGTCAAATTGACAGAGCAAGCGATGCAAACTTGGTGTTTTCAATGTTTAAAAAGGCTTTTCAAGTTTGTCATTTAAACTTGAAAAAAGCACACTTGATTTGGCCTAACTAATATTTTATCAACCCCAATCAAAAAAAGTTTGTTTGATTTATAATCTACATAATAAGTCACATTTCCAGTTGCTGAGGGATTCTTGTTCTGTGAAAGTGGCTCAAATTCAGATGTGGGATCTGTAGTTTAACAAGTACCTGCCAAATGACAATATATGAGTTCCCATACCGGGAGTTGAACCCGGGCCACCTGGGTGAAAACCAGGAATCCTAACCGCTAGACCATATGGGAAGATGCTACGGTACAAAAAACTTTACAGACACATTGATAAAGGTCAATAAAACGCTGGTTTGCATTATGTCTGTTGTTGAAATTAATTGCTCCATCGTTGCCTGCACCGAAAATTGACGTCCCTGCCTTTGAAGCAATGTGGAAATTAAAAGTACTATAATTATTTTCAGAACTTCTGGCTTTGTCTCTCACCTGTGGCACTTCTGCTCGCTCTTTTCTCAGTACGGTTGCGGAAAAGTCCCATATAAAAAGAGTCTAGAATGTGTTTTTCACATGACGTTTTAGCCTAAATGGTGAACTAATTAATCAGTGCGAACCAGCCAGTGACACTGAAATGTAGGTAATATTTTTCAAAGCAAGATTTTGGTTAACTAAATACAGTGACGAGCCAGCAGCCTAACATAGAAACTTGTGTACCGTAGGCAGACGCTTCATGCATTGTGCCGCTGGCCCTGCTGGAGAATGTGTGACGCACCATATTTTAATTGTCAAATTGACAGAGCAAGCGATGCAAACTTGGTGTTTTCAATGTTTAAAAAGGCTTTTCAAGTTTGTCATTTAAACTTGAAAAAAGCACACTTGATTTGGCCTAAC
This sequence comes from Coregonus lavaretus, assembly GCF_964263955.1. Taxonomy (NCBI): domain Eukaryota; kingdom Metazoa; phylum Chordata; class Actinopteri; order Salmoniformes; family Salmonidae; genus Coregonus; species Coregonus lavaretus. The sequence goes on from NC_139989.1 coordinate 67,089,829, forward strand.
TAATATTTAATCAACCCCAATCAAAAAAAGTTTGTTTGATTTATAATCTACATAATAAGTCACATTTCCAGTTGCTGAGGGATTCTTGTTCTGTGAAAGTGGCTCAAATTCAGATGTGGGATCTGAAGTTAAACAACTACCTGCCAAATGACAAGATATGAGATCCCATACCGGGAGTTGAACCCGGGCCACCTGGGTGAAAACCAGGAATCCTAACCGCTAGACCATATGGGAAGATGCTACGGTACAATAAACTTTACAGGCACATTGATAAAGGTCAATAAAACACTGGTTTGCATTATGTCTGTTGTTGAAATTAATTGCTCCATCGTTGCCTGCACCGAAAATTGACGTCCCTGCCTTTGAAGCAATGTGGAAATTAAAAGTTCTATAATTATTTTCAGAACTTCTGGCTTTGTCTCTCACCTGTGGCACTTCTGCTCGTTCTTTTCTCAGTAAGGTTGCGGAAAAGTCCCATATAAAAACAGTCTAGAATGTGTTTTTCACATGACGTTTTAGCCTAGACGGTGAACTAATTAATCTGTGCGAACCAGCCAGTGACACTGAAATGTATGTAATATTTTTCAGAGCAAGATTTTGGTTAACTAAATACAGTGACGAGCCAGCAGCCTAACATAGAAACTTGTGTACCGTAGGCAGACGCTTTATGCATTGTGCCGCTGGCCCTGCTGGAGAATGAGTGACGCACCATATTTTAATTGTCAAATTGACAGAGCAAGCGATGCAAACTTGGTGTTTTCAATGTTTAAAAAGGCTTTTCAAGTTTGTCATTTAAACTTGAAAAAAGCACACTTGATTTGGCCTAACTAATATTTTATCAACCCCAATCAAAAAAAGTTTGTTTGATTTATAATCTACATAATAAGTCACATTTCCAGTTGCTGAGGGATTCTTGTTCTGTGAAAGTGGCTCAAATTCAGATGTGGGATCTGAAGTTAAACAAGTACCTGCCAAATGACAAGATATGAGTTCCCATACCGGGAGTTGAACCCGGGACACCTGGGTGAAAACCAGGAATCCTAACCGCTAGACCATATGGGAAGATGCTACGGTACAATAAACGTTACAGGCACATTGATAAAGGTCAATAAAACGCTGGTTTGCATTATGTCTGTTGTTGAAATTAATTGCTCCATCGTTGCCTGCTCCGAAAATTGACGTCCCTGCCTTTGAAGCAATGTGGAAATTAAAAGTAGTATAATTATTTTCAGAACTTCTGGCTTTGTCTCTCACCTGTGGCACTTCTGCTCGCTCTTTTCTCAGTACGGTTGCGGAAAAGTCCCATATAAAAACAGTCTAGAATGTGTTTTTCACATGACGTTTTAGCCTAAATGGTGAACTAATTAATCAGTGCGAACCAGCCAGTGACACTGAAATGTATGTAATATTTTTCAGAGCAAGATTTTGGTTAACTAAATACAGTGACGAGCCAGCAGCCTAACATAGAAACTTGTGTACCGTAGGCAGACGCTTTATGCATTGTGCCGCTGGCCCTGCTGGAGAATGAGTGACGCACCATATTTTAATTGTCAAATTGACAGAGCAAGCGATGCAAACTTGGTGTTTTCAATGTTTAAAAAGGCTTTTCAAGTTTGTCATTTAAACTTGAAAAAAGCACACTTGATTTGGCCTAACTAATATTTTATCAACCCCAATCAAAAAAAGTTTGTTTGATTTATAATCTACATAATAAGTCACATTTCCAGTTGCTGAGGGATTCTTGTTCTGTGAAAGTGGCTCAAATTCAGATGTGGGCTCTGAAGTTAAACAAGTACCTGCCAAATGACAAGATATGAGTTCCCATACCGGGAGTTGAACCCGGGTCACCTGGGTGAAAACCAGGAATCCTAACCGCTAGACCATATGGGAAGATGCTACGGTACAATAAACTTTACAGGCACATTGATAAAGGTCAATAAAACACTGGTTTGTATTATGTCTGTTGTTGAAATTAATTGCTCCATCGTTGCCTGCACCGAAAATTGACGTCCCTGCCTTTGAAGCAATGTGGAAATTAAAAGTTCTATAATTATTTTCAGAACTTCTGGCTTTGTCTCTCACCTGTGGCACTTCTGCTCGTTCTTTTCTCAGTAAGGTTGCGGAAAAGTCCCATATAAAAACAGTCTAGAATGTGTTTTTCACATGACGTTTTAGCCTAGACGGTGAACTAATTAATCTGTGCGAACCAGCCAGTGACACTGAAATGTATGTAATATTTTTCAGAGCAAGATTTTGGTTAACTAAATACAGTGACGAGCCAGCAGCCTAACATAGAAACTTGTGTACCGTAGGCAGACGCTTTATGCATTGTGCCGCTGGCCCTGCTGGAGAATGAGTGACGCACCATATTTTAATTGTCAAATTGACAGAGCAAGCGATGCAAACTTGGTGTTTTCAATGTTTAAAAAGGCTTTTCAAGTTTGTCATTTAAACTTGAAAAAAGCACACTTGATTTGGCCTAACTAATATTTTATCAACCCCAATCAAAAAAAGTTTGTTTGATTTATAATCTACATAATAAGTCACATTTCCAGTTGCTGAGGGATTCTTGTTCTGTGAAAGTGGCTCAAATTCAGATGTGGGATCTGAAGTTAAACAAGTACCTGCCAAATGACAAGATATGAGTTCCCATACCGGGAGTTGAACCCGGGACACCTGGGTGAAAACCAGGAATCCTAACCGCTAGACCATATGGGAAGATGCTACGGTACAATAAACGTTACAGGCACATTGATAAAGGTCAATAAAACGCTGGTTTGCATTATGTCTGTTGTTGAAATTAATTGCTCCATCGTTGCCTGCTCCGAAAATTGACGTCCCTGCCTTTGAAGCAATGTGGAAATTAAAAGTAGTATAATTATTTTCAGAACTTCTGGCTTTGTCTCTCACCTGTGGCACTTCTGCTCGCTCTTTTCTCAGTACGGTTGCGGAAAAGTCCCATATAAAAACAGTCTAGAATGTGTTTTTCACATGACGTTTTAGCCTAAATGGTGAACTAATTAATCAGTGCGAACCAGCCAGTGACACTGAAATGTATGTAATATTTTTCAGAGCAAGATTTTGGTTAACTAAATACAGTGACGAGCCAGCAGCCTAACATAGAAACTTGTGTACCGTAGGCAGACGCTTTATGCATTGTGCCGCTGGCCCTGCTGGAGAATGAGTGACGCACCATATTTTAATTGTCAAATTGACAGAGCAAGCGATGCAAACTTGGTGTTTTCAATGTTTAAAAAGGCTTTTCAAGTTTGTCATTTAAACTTGAAAAAAGCACACTTGATTTGGCCTAACTAATATTTTATCAACCCCAATCAAAAAAAGTTTGTTTGATTTATAATCTACATAATAAGTCACATTTCCAGTTGCTGAGGGATTCTTGTTCTGTGAAAGTGGCTCAAATTCAGATGTGGGCTCTGAAGTTAAACAAGTACCTGCCAAATGACAAGATATGAGTTCCCATACCGGGAGTTGAACCCGGGTCACCTGGGTGAAAACCAGGAATCCTAACCGCTAGACCATATGGGAAGATGCTACGGTACAATAAACTTTACAGGCACATTGATAAAGGTCAATAAAACACTGGTTTGTATTATGTCTGTTGTTGAAATTAATTGCTCCATCGTTGCCTGCACCGAAAATTGACGTCCCTGCCTTTGAAGCAATGTGGAAATTAAAAGTTCTATAATTATTTTCAGAACTTCTGGCTTTGTCTCTCACCTGTGGCACTTCTGCTCGTTCTTTTCTCAGTAAGGTTGCGGAAAAGTCCCATATAAAAACAGTCTAGAATGTGTTTTTCACATGACGTTTTAGCCTAGACGGTGAACTAATTAATCTGTGCGAACCAGCCAGTGACACTGAAATGTATGTAATATTTTTCAGAGCAAGATTTTGGTTAACTAAATACAGTGTCAAGCCAGCAGTCTAACATAGAAACTTGTGTACCGTAGTCAGACGCTTTATCCATTATGCCGCTTGCCTTGATTGAGAATGAGTGACGCACCATATTTTAATTGTCAAATTGACAGAGCAAGCGATGCAAACTTGGTGTTTTCAATGTTTAAAAAGGCTTTTCAAGTTTGTCATTTAAACTTGAAAAAAGCACACTTGATTTGGCCTAACTAATATTTTATCAACCCCAATCAAAAAAAGTTCGTTTGAATTATAATCTACATAATAAGTCACATTTCCAGTTGCTGAGGGATTCTTGTTCTGTGAAAGTGGCTCAAATTCAGATGTGGGATCTGTAGTTTAACAAGTACCTGCCAAATGACAAGATATGAGTTCCCATACCGGGAGTTGAACCCGGGCCACCTGGGTGAAAACCAGGAATCCTAACCGCTAGACCATATGGGAAGATGCTACGGTACAAAAAACTTTACAGACACATTGATAAAGGTCAATAAAACGCTGGTTTGCATTATTTCTGTTGTTGAAATTAATTGCTCCATCGTTGCCTGCACCGAAAATTGACGTCCCTGCCTTTGAAGCAATGTGGAAATTAAAAGTACTATAATTATTTTCAGAACTTCTGGCTTTGTCTCTCACCTATGGCACTTCTGCTCGCTCTTTTCTCAGTACGGTTGCGGAAAAGTCCCATATAAAAAGAGTCTAGAATGTGTTTTTCACATGACGTTTTAGCCTAAATGGTGAACTAATTAATCAGTGCGAACCAGCCAGTGACACTGAAATGTAGGTAATATTTTTCAATTCAAGATTTTGGTTAACTAAATACAGTGACGAGCCAGCAGCCTAACATAGAAACTTGTGTACCGTAGGCAGACGCTTCATGCATTGTGCCGCTGGCCCTGCTGGAGAATGTGTGACGCACCATATTTTAATTGTCAAATTGACAGAGCAAGCGATGCAAACTTGGTGTTTTCAATGTTTAAAAAGGCTTTTCAAGTTTGTCATTTAAACTTGAAAAAAGCACACTTGATTTGGCCTAACTAATATTTAATCAACCCCAATCAAAAAAAGTTTGTTTGATTTATAATCTACATAATAAGTCACATTTCCAGTTGCTGAGGGATTCTTGTTCTGTGAAAGTGGCTCAAATTCAGATGTGGGATCTGAAGTTAAACAACTACCTGCCAAATGACAAGATATGAGATCCCATACCGGGAGTTGAACCCGGGCCACCTGGGTGAAAACCAGGCATCCTAACCGCTAGACCATATGGGAAGATGCTACGGTACAATAAACTTTACAGGCACATTGATAAAGGTCAATAAAACACTGGTTTGCATTATGTCTGTTGTTGAAATTAATTGCTCCATCGTTGCCTGCACCGAAAATTGACGTCCCTGCCTTTGAAGCAATGTGGAAATTAAAAGTTCTATAATTATTTTCAGAACTTCTGGCTTTGTCTCTCACCTGTGGCACTTCTGCTCGTTCTTTTCTCAGTAAGGTTGCGGAAAAGTCCCATATAAAAACAGTCTAGAATGTGTTTTTCACATGACGTTTTAGCCTAGACGGTGAACTAATTAATCTGTGCGAACCAGCCAGTGACACTGAAATGTATGTAATATTTTTCAGAGCAAGATTTTGGTTAACTAAATACAGTGACGAGCCAGCAGCCTAACATAGAAACTTGTGTACCGTAGGCAGACGCTTTATGCATTGTGCCGCTGGCCCTGCTGGAGAATGAGTGACGCACCATATTTTAATTGTCAAATTGACAGAGCAAGCGATGCAAACTTGGTGTTTTCAATGTTTAAAAAGGCTTTTCAAGTTTGTCATTTAAACTTGAAAAAAGCACACTTGATTTGGCCTAACTAATATTTTATCAACCCCAATCAAAAAAAGTTTGTTTGATTTATAATCTACATAATAAGTCACATTTCCAGTTGCTGAGGGATTCTTGTTCTGTGAAAGTGGCTCAAATTCAGATGTGGGATCTGTAGTTTAACAAGTACCTGCCAAATGACAATATATGAGTTCCCATACCGGGAGTTGAACCCGGGCCACCTGGGTGAAAACCAGGAATCCTAACCGCTAGACCATATGGGAAGATGCTACGGTACAAAAAACTTTACAGACACATTGATAAAGGTCAATAAAACGCTGGTTTGCATTATGTCTGTTGTTGAAATTAATTGCTCCATCGTTGCCTGCACCGAAAATTGACGTCCCTGCCTTTGAAGCAATGTGGAAATTAAAAGTACTATAATTATTTTCAGAACTTCTGGCTTTGTCTCTCACCTGTGGCACTTCTGCTCGCTCTTTTCTCAGTACGGTTGCGGAAAAGTCCCATATAAAAAGAGTCTAGAATGTGTTTTTCACATGACGTTTTAGCCTAAATGGTGAACTAATTAATCAGTGCGAACCAGCCAGTGACACTGAAATGTAGGTAATATTTTTCAAAGCAAGATTTTGGTTAACTAAATACAGTGACGAGCCAGCAGCCTAACATAGAAACTTGTGTACCGTAGGCAGACGCTTCATGCATTGTGCCGCTGGCCCTGCTGGAGAATGTGTGACGCACCATATTTTAATTGTCAAATTGACAGAGCAAGCGATGCAAACTTGGTGTTTTCAATGTTTAAAAAGGCTTTTCAAGTTTGTCATTTAAACTTGAAAAAAGCACACTTGATTTGGCCTAACTAATATTTAATCAACCCCAATCAAAAAAAGTTTGTTTGATTTATAATCTACATAATAAGTCACATTTCCAGTTGCTGAGGGATTCTTGTTCTGTGAAAGTGGCTCAAATTCAGATGTGGGATCTGAAGTTAAACAACTACCTGCCAAATGACAAGATATGAGATCCCATACCGGGAGTTGAACCCGGGCCACCTGGGTGAAAACCAGGAATCCTAACCGCTAGACCATATGGGAAGATGCTACGGTACAATAAACTTTACAGGCACATTGATAAAGGTCAATAAAACACTGGTTTGCATTATGTCTGTTGTTGAAATTAATTGCTCCATCGTTGCCTGCACCGAAAATTGACGTCCCTGCCTTTGAAGCAATGTGGAAATTAAAAGTTCTATAATTATTTTCAGAACTTCTGGCTTTGTCTCTCACCTGTGGCACTTCTGCTCGTTCTTTTCTCAGTAAGGTTGCGGAAAAGTCCCATATAAAAACAGTCTAGAATGTGTTTTTCACATGACGTTTTAGCCTAGACGGTGAACTAATTAATCTGTGCGAACCAGCCAGTGACACTGAAATGTATGTAATATTTTTCAGAGCAAGATTTTGGTTAACTAAATACAGTGACGAGCCAGCAGCCTAACATAGAAACTTGTGTACCGTAGGCAGACGCTTTATGCATTGTGCCGCTGGCCCTGCTGGAGAATGAGTGACGCACCATATTTTAATTGTCAAATTGACAGAGCAAGCGATGCAAACTTGGTGTTTTCAATGTTTAAAAAGGCTTTTCAAGTTTGTCATTTAAACTTGAAAAAAGCACACTTGATTTGGCCTAACTAATATTTTATCAACCCCAATCAAAAAAAGTTTGTTTGATTTATAATCTACATAATAAGTCACATTTCCAGTTGCTGAGGGATTCTTGTTCTGTGAAAGTGGCTCAAATTCAGATGTGGGATCTGTAGTTTAACAAGTACCTGCCAAATGACAAGATATGAGTTCCCATACCGGGAGTTGAACCCAGGCCACCTGGGTGAAAACCAGGAATCCTAACCGCTAGACCATATGGGAAGATGCTACGGTACAAAAAACTTTACAGACACATTGATAAAGGTCAATAAAACGCTGGTTTGCATTATGTCTGTTGTTGAAATTAATTGCTCCATCGTTGCCTGCACCGAAAATTGACGTCCCTGCCTTTGAAGCAATGTGGAAATTAAAAGTACTATAATTATTTTCAGAACTTCTGGCTTTGTCTCTCACCTGTGGCACTTCTGCTCGTTCTTTTCTCAGTAAGGTTGCGGAAAAGTCCCATATAAAAACAGTCTAGAATGTGTTTTTCACATGACGTTTTAGCCTAGACGGTGAACTAATTAATCTGTGCGAACCAGCCAGTGACACTGAAATGTATGTAATATTTTTCAGAGCAAGATTTTGGTTAACTAAATACAGTGACGAGCCAGCAGCCTAACATAGAAACTTGTGTACCGTAGGCAGACGCTTTATGCATTGTGCCGCTGGCCCTGCTGGAGAATGAGTGACGCACCATATTTTAATTGTCAAATTGACAGAGCAAGCGATGCAAACTTGGTGTTTTCAATGTTTAAAAAGGCTTTTCAAGTTTGTCATTTAAACTTGAAAAAAGCACACTTGATTTGGCCTAACTAATATTTTATCAACCCCAATCAAAAAAAGTTTGTTTGATTT
>NC_139989.1:67103150-67105650 GCF_964263955.1 Coregonus lavaretus
TGGCTCAAATTCAGATGTGGGATCTGAAGTTAAACAACTACCTGCCAAATGACAAGATATGAGATCCCATACCGGGAGTTGAACCCAGGCCACCTGGGTGAAAACCAGGAATCCTAACCGCTAGACCATATGGGAAGATGCTACGGTACAATAAACTTTACAGGCACATTGATAAAGGTCAATAAAACACTGGTTTGCATTATGTCTGTTGTTGAAATTAATTGCTCCATCGTTGCCTGCACCGAAAATTGACGTCCCTGCCTTTGAAGCAATGTGGAAATTAAAAGTTCTATAATTATTTTCAGAACTTCTGGCTTTGTCTCTCACCTGTGGCACTTCTGCTCGTTCTTTTCTCAGTAAGGTTGCGGAAAAGTCCCATATAAAAACAGTCTAGAATGTGTTTTTCACATGACGTTTTAGCCTAGACGGTGAACTAATTAATCTGTGCGAACCAGCCAGTGACACTGAAATGTATGTAATATTTTTCAGAGCAAGATTTTGGTTAACTAAATACAGTGACGAGCCAGCAGCCTAACATAGAAACTTGTGTACCGTAGGCAGACGCTTTATGCATTGTGCCGCTGGCCCTGCTGGAGAATGAGTGACGCACCATATTTTAATTGTCAAATTGACAGAGCAAGCGATGCAAACTTGGTGTTTTCAATGTTTAAAAAGGCTTTTCAAGTTTGTCATTTAAACTTGAAAAAAGCACACTTGATTTGGCCTAACTAATATTTTATCAACCCCAATCAAAAAAAGTTTGTTTGATTTATAATCTACATAATAAGTCACATTTCCAGTTGCTGAGGGATTCTTGTTCTGTGAAAGTGGCTCAAATTCAGATGTGGGATCTGTAGTTTAACAAGTACCTGCCAAATGACAAGATATGAGTTCCCATACCGGGAGTTGAACCCAGGCCACCTGGGTGAAAACCAGGAATCCTAACCGCTAGACCATATGGGAAGATGCTACGGTACAAAAAACTTTACAGACACATTGATAAAGGTCAATAAAACGCTGGTTTGCATTATGTCTGTTGTTGAAATTAATTGCTCCATCGTTGCCTGCACCGAAAATTGACGTCCCTGCCTTTGAAGCAATGTGGAAATTAAAAGTACTATAATTATTTTCAGAACTTCTGGCTTTGTCTCTCACCTGTGGCACTTCTGCTCGTTCTTTTCTCAGTAAGGTTGCGGAAAAGTCCCATATAAAAACAGTCTAGAATGTGTTTTTCACATGACGTTTTAGCCTAGACGGTGAACTAATTAATCTGTGCGAACCAGCCAGTGACACTGAAATGTATGTAATATTTTTCAGAGCAAGATTTTGGTTAACTAAATACAGTGACGAGCCAGCAGCCTAACATAGAAACTTGTGTACCGTAGGCAGACGCTTTATGCATTGTGCCGCTGGCCCTGCTGGAGAATGAGTGACGCACCATATTTTAATTGTCAAATTGACAGAGCAAGCGATGCAAACTTGGTGTTTTCAATGTTTAAAAAGGCTTTTCAAGTTTGTCATTTAAACTTGAAAAAAGCACACTTGATTTGGCCTAACTAATATTTTATCAACCCCAATCAAAAAAAGTTTGTTTGATTTATAATCTACATAATAAGTCACATTTCCAGTTGCTGAGGGATTCTTGTTCTGTGAAAGTGGCTCAAATTCAGATGTGGGATCTGAAGTTAAACAAGTACCTGCCAAATGACAAGATATGAGTTCCCATACCGGGAGTTGAACCCGGGCCACCTGGGTGAAAACCAGGAATCCTAACCGCTAGACCATATGGGAAGATGCTACGGTACAATAACCTTTACAGGCACATTGATAAAGGTCAATAAAGCACTGGTTTGCATTATGTCTGTTGTTGAAATTAATTGCTCCATCGTTGCCTGCACCGAAAATTGACGTCCCTGCCTTTGAAGCAATGTGGAAATTAAAAGTTCTATAATTATTTTCAGAACTTCTGGCTTTGTCTCTCACCTGTGGCACTTCTGCTCGTTCTTTTCTCAGTAAGGTTGCGGAAAAGTCCCATATAAAAACAGTCTAGAATGTGTTTTTCACATGACGTTTTAGCCTAGACGGTGAACTAATTAATCTGTGCGAACCAGCCAGTGACACTGAAATGTATGTAATATTTTTCAGAGCAAGATTTTGGTTAACTAAATACAGTGTCAAGCCAGCAGTCTAACATAGAAACTTGTGTACCGTAGTCAGACGCTTTATCCATTATGCCGCTTGCCTTGATTGAGAATGAGTGACGCACCATATTTTAATTGTCAAATTGACAGAGCAAGCGATGCAAACTTGGTGTTTTCAATGTTTAAAAAGGCTTTTCAAGTTTGTCATTTAAACTTGAAAAAAGCACACTTGATTTGGCCTAACTAATATGTTATCAACCCCAATCAAAAAAAGTTCGTTTGAATTAGCATCTACATAATAAGTCACATTTCCAGTTGCTGAGGGATTCTTGTTCTGTGAAAGTGGCTCAAATTCAGAT
>NC_139989.1:67110650-67120650 GCF_964263955.1 Coregonus lavaretus
ATGACAAGATATGAGATCCCATACCGGGAGTTGAACCCGGGCCACCTGGGTGAAAACCAGGAATCCTAACCGCTAGACCATATGGGAAGATGCTACGGTACAATAAACTTTACAGGCACATTGATAAAGGTCAATAAAACACTGGTTTGCATTATGTCTGTTGTTGAAATTAATTGCTCCATCGTTGCCTGCACCGAAAATTGACGTCCCTGCCTTTGAAGCAATGTGGAAATTAAAAGTTCTATAATTATTTTCAGAACTTCTGGCTTTGTCTCTCACCTGTGGCACTTCTGCTCGTTCTTTTCTCAGTAAGGTTGCGGAAAAGTCCCATATAAAAACAGTCTAGAATGTGTTTTTCACATGACGTTTTAGCCTAGACGGTGAACTAATTAATCTGTGCGAACCAGCCAGTGACACTGAAATGTATGTAATATTTTTCAGAGCAAGATTTTGGTTAACTAAATACAGTGACGAGCCAGCAGCCTAACATAGAAACTTGTGTACCGTAGGCAGACGCTTTATGCATTGTGCCGCTGGCCCTGCTGGAGAATGAGTGACGCACCATATTTTAATTGTCAAATTGACAGAGCAAGCGATGCAAACTTGGTGTTTTCAATGTTTAAAAAGGCTTTTCAAGTTTGTCATTTAAACTTGAAAAAAGCACACTTGATTTGGCCTAACTAATATTTTATCAACCCCAATCAAAAAAAGTTTGTTTGATTTATAATCTACATAATAAGTCACATTTCCAGTTGCTGAGGGATTCTTGTTCTGTGAAAGTGGCTCAAATTCAGATGTGGGATCTGAAGTTAAACAAGTACCTGCCAAATGACAAGATATAAGTTCCCATACCGGGAGTTGAACCCGGGCCACCTGGGTGAAAACCAGGAATCCTAACCGCTAGACCATATGGGAAGATGCTACGGTACAATAAACTTTACAGGCACATTGATAAAGGTCAATAAAGCACTGGTTTGCATTATGTCTGTTGTTGAAATTAATTGCTCCATCGTTGCCTGCACCGAAAATTGACGTCCCTGCCTTTGAAGCAATGTGGAAATTAAAAGTTCTATAATTATTTTCAGAACTTCTGGCTTTGTCTCTCACCTGTGGCACTTCTGCTCGTTCTTTTCTCAGTAAGGTTGCGGAAAAGTCCCATATAAAAACAGTCTAGAATGTGTTTTTCACATGACGTTTTAGCCTAGACGGTGAACTAATTAATCTGTGCGAACCAGCCAGTGACACTGAAATGTATGTAATATTTTTCAGAGCAAGATTTTGGTTAACTAAATACAGTGTCAAGCCAGCAGTCTAACATAGAAACTTGTGTACCGTAGTCAGACGCTTTATCCATTATGCCGCTTGCCTTGATTGAGAATGAGTGACGCACCATATTTTAATTGTCAAATTGACAGAGCAAGCGATGCAAACTTGGTGTTTTCAATGTTTAAAAAGGCTTTTCAAGTTTGTCATTTAAACTTGAAAAAAGCACACTTGATTTGGCCTAACTAATATTTTATCAACCCCAATCAAAAAAAGTTCGTTTGAATTAGCATCTACATAATAAGTCACATTTCCAGTTGCTGAGGGATTCTTGTTCTGTGAAAGTGGCTCAAATTCAGATGTGGGATCTGTAGTTTAACAAGTACCTGCCAAATGACAAGATATGAGTTCCCATACCGGGAGTTGAACCCGGGCCACCTGGGTGAAAACCAGGAATCCTAACCGCTAGACCATATGGGAAGATGCTACGGTACAAAAAACTTTACAGACACATTGATAAAGGTCAATAAAACGCTGGTTTGCATTATGTCTGTTGTTGAAATTAATTGCTCCATCGTTGCCTGCACCGAAAATTGACGTCCCTGCCTTTGAAGCAATGTGGAAATTAAAAGTACTATAATTATTTTCAGAACTTCTGGCTTTGTCTCTCACCTGTGGCACTTCTGCTCGCTCTTTTCTCAGTACGGTTGCGGAAAAGTCCCATATAAAAAGAGTCTAGAATGTGTTTTTCACATGACGTTTTAGCCTAAATGGTGAACTAATTAATCAGTGCGAACCAGCCAGTGACACTGAAATGTAGGTAATATTTTTCAAAGCAAGATTTTGGTTAACTAAATACAGTGACGAGCCAGCAGCCTAACATAGAAACTTGTGTACCGTAGGCAGACGCTTCATGCATTGTGCCGCTGGCCCTGCTGGAGAATGAGTGACGCACCATATTTTAATTGTCAAATTGACAGAGCAAGCGATGCAAACTTGGTGTTTTCAATGTTTAAAAAGGCTTTTCAAGTTTGTCATTTAAACTTGAAAAAAGCACACTTGATTTGGCCTAACTAATATTTAATCAACCCCAATCAAAAAAAGTTTGTTTGATTTATAATCTACATAATAAGTCACATTTCCAGTTGCTGAGGGATTCTTGTTCTGTGAAAGTGGCTCAAATTCAGATGTGGGATCTGAAGTTAAACAACTACCTGCCAAATGACAAGATATGAGTTCCCATACCGGGAGTTGAACCCGGGCCACCTGGGTGAAAACCAGGAATCCTAACCACTAGACCATATGGGAAGATGCTACGGTACAATAAACTTTACAGGCACATTGATAAAGGTCAATAAAACGCTGGTTTGCATTATGTCTGTTGCTGAAATTGATTGCTCCATCGTTGCCGGCACCGAAAATTGACGTCCCTGCCTTTGAAGCAATGTGGAAATTAAAAGTTCTATAATTATTTTCAGAACTTCTGGCTTTGTCTCTCACCTGTGGCACTTCTGCTCGTTCTTTTCTCAGTAAGGTTGCGGAAAAGTCCCATATAAAAACAGTCTAGAATGTGTTTTTCACATGACGTTTTAGCCTAGACGGTGAACTAATTAATCTGTGCGAACCAGCCAGTGACACTGAAATGTATGTAATATTTTTCAGAGCAAGATTTTGGTTAACTAAATACAGTGTCAAGCCAGCAGTCTAACATAGAAACTTGTGTACCGTAGTCAGACGCTTTATCCATTATGCCGCTTGCCTTGATTGAGAATGAGTGACGCACCATATTTTAATTGTCAAATTGACAGAGCAAGCGATGCAAACTTGGTGTTTTCAATGTTTAAAAAGGCTTTTCAAGTTTGTCATTTAAACTTGAAAAAAGCACACTTGATTTGGCCTAACTAATATTTTATCAACCCCAATCAAAAAAAGTTCGTTTGAATTATAATCTACATAATAAGTCACATTTCCAGTTGCTGAGGGATTCTTGTTCTGTGAAAGTGGCTCAAATTCAGATGTGGGATCTGTAGTTTAACAAGTACCTGCCAAATGACAATATATGAGTTCCCATACCGGGAGTTGCACCCGGGCCACCTGGGTGAAAACCAGGAATCCTAACCGCTAGACCATATGGGAAGATGCTACGGTACAAAAAACTTTACAGACACATTGATAAAGGTCAATAAAACGCTGGTTTGCATTATGTCTGTAGTTGAAATTAATTGCTCCATCGTTGCCTGCACCGAAAATTGACGTCCCTGCCTTTGAAGCAATGTGGAAATTAAAAGTACTATAATTATTTTCAGAACTTCTGGCTTTGTCTCTCACCTGTGGCACTTCTGCTCCCTCTTTTCTCAGTACGGTTGCGGAAAAGTCCCATATAAAAAGAGTCTAGAATGTGTTTTTCACATGACGTTTTAGCCTAAATGGTGAACTAATTAATCAGTGCGAACCAGCCAGTGACACTGAAATGTAGGTAATATTTTTCAAAGCAAGATTTTGGTTAACTAAATACAGTGACGAGCCAGCAGCCTAACATAGAAACTTGTGTACCGTAGGCAGACGCTTCATGCATTGTGCCGCTGGCCCTGCTGGAGAATGTGTGACGCACCATATTTTAATTGTCAAATTGACAGAGCAAGCGATGCAAACTTGGTGTTTTCAATGTTTAAAAAGGCTTTTCAAGTTTGTCATTTAAACTTGAAAAAAGCACACTTGATTTGGCCTAACTAATATTTAATCAACCCCAATCAAAAAAAGTTTGTTTGATTTATAATCTACATAATAAGTCACATTTCCAGTTGCTGAGGGATTCTTGTTCTGTGAAAGTGGCTCAAATTCAGATGTGGGATCTGAAGTTAAACAACTACCTGCCAAATGACAAGATATGAGATCCCATACCGGGAGTTGAACCCAGGCCACCTGGGTGAAAACCAGGAATCCTAACCGCTAGACCATATGGGAAGATGCTACGGTACAATAAACTTTACAGGCACATTGATAAAGGTCAATAAAACACTGGTTTGCATTATGTCTGTTGTTGAAATTAATTGCTCCATCGTTGCCTGCACCGAAAATTGACGTCCCTGCCTTTGAAGCAATGTGGAAATTAAAAGTTCTATAATTATTTTCAGAACTTCTGGCTTTGTCTCTCACCTGTGGCACTTCTGCTCGTTCTTTTCTCAGTAAGGTTGCGGAAAAGTCCCATATAAAAACAGTCTAGAATGTGTTTTTCACATGACGTTTTAGCCTAGACGGTGAACTAATTAATCTGTGCGAACCAGCCAGTGACACTGAAATGTATGTAATATTTTTCAGAGCAAGATTTTGGTTAACTAAATACAGTGA
This sequence comes from Coregonus lavaretus, assembly GCF_964263955.1. Taxonomy (NCBI): domain Eukaryota; kingdom Metazoa; phylum Chordata; class Actinopteri; order Salmoniformes; family Salmonidae; genus Coregonus; species Coregonus lavaretus. Next base: position 67,115,262 of record NC_139989.1, read on the forward strand.
CGAGCCAGCAGCCTAACATAGAAACTTGTGTACCGTAGGCAGACGCTTTATGCATTGTGCCGCTGGCCCTGCTGGAGAATGAGTGACGCACCATATTTTAATTGTCAAATTGACAGAGCAAGCGATGCAAACTTGGTGTTTTCAATGTTTAAAAAGGCTTTTCAAGTTTGTCATTTAAACTTGAAAAAAGCACACTTGATTTGGCCTAACTAATATTTTATCAACACCAATCAAAAAAAGTTTGTTTGATTTATAATCTACATAATAAGTCACATTTCCAGTTGCTGAGGGATTCTTGTTCTGTGAAAGTGGCTCAAATTCAGATGTGGGATCTGAAGTTAAACAAGTACCTGCCAAATGACAAGATATGAGTTCCCATACCGGGAGTTGAACACGGGCCACCTGGGTGAAAACCAGGAATCCTAACCGCTAGACCATATGGGAAGATGCTACGGTACAATAAACTTTACAGGCACATTGATAAAGGTCAATAAAGCACTGGTTTGCATTATGTCTGTTGTTGAAATTAATTGCTCCATCGTTGCCTGCACCGAAAATTGACGTCCCTGCCTTTGAAGCAATGTGGAAATTAAAAGTTCTATAATTATTTTCAGAACTTCTGGCTTTGTCTCTCACCTGTGGCACTTCTGCTCGTTCTTTTCTCAGTAAGGTTGCGGAAAAGTCCCATATAAAAACAGTCTAGAATGTGTTTTTCACATGACGTTTTAGCCTAGACGGTGAACTAATTAATCTGTGCGAACCAGCCAGTGACACTGAAATGTATGTAATATTTTTCAGAGCAAGATTTTGGTTAACTAAATACAGTGTCAAGCCAGCAGTCTAACATAGAAACTTGTGTACCGTAGTCAGACGCTTTATCCATTATGCCGCTTGCCTTGATTGAGAATGAGTGACGCACCATATTTTAATTGTCAAATTGACAGAGCAAGCGATGCAAACTTGGTGTTTTCAATGTTTAAAAAGGCTTTTCAAGTTTATCATTTAAACTTGAAAAAAGCACACTTGATTTGGCCTAACTAATATTTTATCAACCCCAATCAAAAAAAGTTCGTTTGAATTATAATCTACATAATAAGTCACATTTCCAGTTGCTGAGGGATTCTTGTTCTGTGAAAGTGGCTCAAATTCAGATGTGGGATCTGTAGTTTAACAAGTACCTGCCAAATGACAAGATATGAGTTCCCATACCGGGAGTTGAACCCGGGCCACCTGGGTGAAAACCAGGAATCCTAACCGCTAGACCATATGGGAAGATGCTATGGTACAAAAAACTTTACAGACACATTGATAAAGGTCAATAAAACGCTGGTTTGCATTATGTCTGTTGTTGAAATTAAAAGCTCCATCGTTGCCTGCACCGAAAATTGACGTCCCTGCCTTTGAAGCAATGTGGAAATTAAAAGTTCTATAATTATTTTCAGAACTTCTGGCTTTGTCTCTCACCTGTGGCACTTCTGCTCGCTCTTTTCTCAGTAAGGTTGCGGAAAAGTCCCATATAAAAAGAGTCTAGAATGTGTTTTTCACATGACGTTTTAGCCTAAATGGTGAACTAATTAATCAGTGCGAACCAGCCAGTGACACTGAAATGTAGGTAATATTTTTCAAAGCAAGATTTTGGTTAACTAAATACAGTGACGAGCCAGCAGCCTAACATAGAAACTTGTGTACCGTAGGCAGACGCTTTATGCATTGTGCCGCTGGCCCTGTTGGAGAATGAGTGACGCACCATATTTTAATTGTGAAATTGACAGAGCAAGCAATGCAAACTTGAAGTGTATTCAATGTTTAAAAAGGCTTATCAAGTTTGTCATTCAAACTTGAAAAAAGCACACTTGATTTGGCCTAACTAATATTTTATCAACCCCAATCAAAAAAAGTTTGTTTGATTTATAATCTACATAATAAGTCACATATCCAGTTGCTGAGGGATTCTTGTTCTGTGAAAGTGGCTCAAATTCAGATGTGGGATCTGAAGTTAAACAACTACCTGCCAAATGACAAGATATGAGTTCCCATACCGGGAGTTGAACCCGGGCCACCTGGGTGAAAACCAGGAATCCTAACCACTAGACCATATGGGAAGATGCTACGGTACAATAAACTTTACAGGCACATTGATAAAGGTCAATAAAACGCTGGTTTGCATTATGTCTGTTGTTGAAATTGATTGCTCCATCGTTGCCGGCACCGAAAATTGACGTCCCTGCCTTTGAAGCAATGTGGAAATTAAAAGTTCTATAATTATTTTCAGAACTTCTGGCTTTGTCTCTCACCTGTGGCACTTCTGCTCGTTCTTTTCTCAGTAAGGTTGCGGAAAAGTCCCATATAAAAACAGTCTAGAATGTGTTTTTCACATGACGTTTTAGCCTAGACGGTGAACTAATTAATCTGTGCGAACCAGCCAGTGACACTGAAATGTATGTAATATTTTTCAGAGCAAGATTTTGGTTAACTAAATACAGTGTCAAGCCAGCAGTCTAACATAGAAACTTGTGTACCGTAGTCAGACGCTTTATCCATTATGCCGCTTGCCTTGATTGAGAATGAGTGACGCACCATATTTTAATTGTCAAATTGACAGAGCAAGCGATGCAAACTTGGTGTTTTCAATGTTTAAAAAGGCTTTTCAAGTTTGTCATTTAAACTTGAAAAAAGCACACTTGATTTGGCCTAACTAATATTTTATCAACCCCAATCAAAAAAAGTTAGTTTGAATTATAATCTACATAATAAGTCACATTTCCAGTTGCTGAGGGATTCTTGTTCTGTGAAAGTGGCTCAAATTCAGATGTGGGATCTGTAGTTTAACAAGTACCTGCCAAATGACAAGATATGAGTTCCCATACCGGGAGTTGAACCCGGGCCACCTGGGTGAAAACCAGGAATCCTAACCGCTAGACCATATGGGAAGATGCTACGGTACAAAAAACTTTACAGACACATTGATAAAGGTCAATAAAACGCTGGTTTGCATTATGTCTGTTGTTGAAATTAATTGCTCCATCGTTGCCTGCACCGAAAATTGACGTCCCTGCCTTTGAAGCAATGTGGAAATTAAAAGTACTATAATTATTTTCAGAACTTCTGGCTTTGTCTCTCACCTGTGGCACTTCTGCTCGCTCTTTTCTCAGTACGGTTGCGGAAAAGTCCCATATAAAAAGAGTCTAGAATGTGTTTTTCACATGACGTTTTAGCCTAAATGGTGAACTAATTAATCAGTGCGAACCAGCCAGTGACACTGAAATGTAGGTAATATTTTTCAAAGCAAGATTTTGGTTAACTAAATACAGTGACGAGCCAGCAGCCTAACATAGAAACTTGTGTACCGTAGGCAGACGCTTCATGCATTGTGCCGCTGGCCCTGCTGGAGAATGAGTGACGCACCATATTTTAATTGTCAAATTGACAGAGCAAGCGATGCAAACTTGGTGTTTTCAATGTTTAAAAAGGCTTTTCAAGTTTGTCATTTAAACTTGAAAAAAGCACACTTGATTTGGCCTAACTAATATTTTATCAACCCCAATCAAAAAAAGTTTGTTTGATTTATAATCTACATAATAAGTCACATTTCCAGTTGCTGAGGGATTCTTGTTCTGTGAAAGTGGCTCAAATTCAGATGTGGGATCTGAAGTTAAACAACTACCTGCCAAATGACAAGATATGAGATCCCATACCGGGAGTTGAACCCGGGCCACCTGGGTGAAAACCAGGAATCCTAACCGCTAGACAATATGGGAAGATGCTACGGTACAATAAACTTTACAGGCACATTGATAAAGGTCAATAAAACACTGGTTTGCATTATGTCTGTTGTTGAAATTAATTGCTCCATCGTTGCCTGCACCGAAAATTGACGTCCCTGCCTTTGAAGCAATGTGGAAATTAAAAGTTCTATAATTATTTTCAGAACTTCTGGCTTTGTCTCTCACCTGTGGCACTTCTGCTCGTTCTTTTCTCAGTAAGGTTGCGGAAAAGTCCCATATAAAAACAGTCTAGAATGTGTTTTTCACATGACGTTTTAGCCTAGACGGTGAACTAATTAATCTGTGCGAACCAGCCAGTGACACTGAAATGTATGTAATATTTTTCAGAGCAAGATTTTGGTTAACTAAATACAGTGTCAAGCCAGCAGTCTAACATAGAAACTTATGTACCGTAGTCAGACGCTTTATCCATTATGCCGCTTGCCTTGATTGAGAATGAGTGACGCACCATATTTTAATTGTCAAATTGACAGAGCAAGCGATGCAAACTTGGTGTTTTCAATGTTTAAAAAGGCTTTTCAAGTTTGTCATTTAACCCTCCCGTTGTCCTAGGGTCAAAATGACCCGCCACTGTGTTGAACCAACTTTATTTAATTTTTATATTTTTTGGATCATTTGTGAGAAGGAGGCAGTGATACTTTCTTTAAAGTCTCACTGCCTCCTTCTCACAAATGATCCCAAAAATATAAAAATTAAATCAAGTTGGTTCAACACAGTGGCGGGTCATTTTGACCCTAGGACAACGGGAGGGTTAAACTTGAAAAAAGCACACTTGATTTGGCCTAACTAATATTTTATCAACCCCAAACAAAAAAAGTTCGTTTGAATTATAATCTACATAATAAGTCACATTTCCAGTTGCTGAGGGATTCTTGTTCTGTGAAAGTGGCTCAAATTCAGATGTGGGATCTGTAGTTTAACAAGTACCTGCCAAATGACAAGATATGAGTTCCCATACCGGGAGTTGAACCCAGGCCACCTGGGTGAAAACCAGGAATCCTAACCGCTAGACCATATGGGAAGATGCTACGGTACAAAAAACTTTACAGACACATTGATAAAGGTCAATAAAACGCTGGTTTGCATTATGTCTGTTGTTGAAATTAAAAGCTCCATCGTTGCCTGCACCGAAAATTGACGTCCCTGCCTTTGAAGCAATGTGGAAATTAAAAGTTCTATAATTATTTTCAGAACTTCTGGCTTTGTCTCTCACCTGTGGCACTTCTGCTCGCTCTTTTCTCAGTAAGGTTGCGGAAAAGTCCCATATAAAAAGAGTCTAGAATGTGTTTTTCACATGACGTTTTAGCCTAAATGGTGAACTAATTAATCAGTGCGAACCAGCCAGTGACACTGAAATGTAGGTAATATTTTTCAAAGCAAGATTTTGGTTAACTAAATACAGTGACGAGCCAGCAGCCTAACATAGAAACTTGTGTACCGTAGGCAGACGCTTTATGCATTGTGCCGCTGGCCCTGTTGGAGAATGAGTGACGCACCATATTTTAATTGTCAAATTGACAGAGCAAGCAATGCAAACTTGAAGTGTATTCAATGTTTAAAAAGGCTTATCAAGTTTGTCATTCAAACTTGAAAAAAGCACACTT
>NC_139989.1:67123150-67180650 GCF_964263955.1 Coregonus lavaretus
TATTTTATCAACCCCAATCAAAAAAAGTTAGTTTGAATTATAATCTACATAATAAGTCACATTTCCAGTTGCTGAGGGATTCTTGTTCTGTGAAAGTGGCTCAAATTCAGATGTGGGATCTGTAGTTTAACAAGTACCTGCCAAATGACAAGATATGAGTTCCCATACCGGGAGTTGAACCCGGGCCACCTGGGTGAAAACCAGGAATCCTAACCGCTAGACCATATGGGAAGATGCTACGGTACAAAAAACTTTACAGACACATTGATAAAGGTCAATAAAACGCTGGTTTGCATTATGTCTGTTGTTGAAATTAATTGCTCCATCGTTGCCTGCACCGAAAATTGACGTCCCTGCCTTTGAAGCAATGTGGAAATTAAAAGTACTATAATTATTTTCAGAACTTCTGGCTTTGTCTCTCACCTGTGGCACTTCTGCTCGCTCTTTTCTCAGTACGGTTGCGGAAAAGTCCCATATAAAAAGAGTCTAGAATGTGTTTTTCACATGACGTTTTAGCCTAAATGGTGAACTAATTAATCAGTGCGAACCAGCCAGTGACACTGAAATGTAGGTAATATTTTTCAAAGCAAGATTTTGGTTAACTAAATACAGTGACGAGCCAGCAGCCTAACATAGAAACTTGTGTACCGTAGGCAGACGCTTCATGCATTGTGCCGCTGGCCCTGCTGGAGAATGAGTGACGCACCATATTTTAATTGTCAAATTGACAGAGCAAGCGATGCAAACTTGGTGTTTTCAATGTTTAAAAAGGCTTTTCAAGTTTGTCATTTAAACTTGAAAAAAGCACACTTGATTTGGCCTAACTAATATTTAATCAACCCCAATCAAAAAAAGTTTGTTTGATTTATAATCTACATAATAAGTCACATTTCCAGTTGCTGAGGGATTCTTGTTCTGTGAAAGTGGCTCAAATTCAGATGTGGGATCTGAAGTTAAACAACTACCTGCCAAATGACAAGATATGAGATCCCATACCGGGAGTTGAACCCGGGCCACCTGGGTGAAAACCAGGAATCCTAACCGCTAGACAATATGGGAAGATGCTACGGTACAATAAACTTTACAGGCACATTGATAAAGGTCAATAAAACACTGGTTTGCATTATGTCTGTTGTTGAAATTAATTGCTCCATCGTTGCCTGCACCGAAAATTGACGTCCCTGCCTTTGAAGCAATGTGGAAATTAAAAGTTCTATAATTATTTTCAGAACTTCTGGCTTTGTCTCTCACCTGTGGCACTTCTGCTCGTTCTTTTCTCAGTAAGGTTGCGGAAAAGTCCCATATAAAAACAGTCTAGAATGTGTTTTTCACATGACGTTTTAGCCTAGACGGTGAACTAATTAATCTGTGCGAACCAGCCAGTGACACTGAAATGTATGTAATATTTTTCAGAGCAAGATTTTGGTTAACTAAATACAGTGTCAAGCCAGCAGTCTAACATAGAAACTTGTATACCGTAGTCAGACGCTTTATCCATTATGTCGCTTGCCTTGATTGAGAATGAGTGACGCACCATATTTTAATTGTCAAATTGACAGAGCAAGCGATGCAAACTTGGTGTTTTCAATGTTTAAAAAGGCTTTTCAAGTTTGTCATTTAAACTTGAAAAAAGCACACTTGATTTGGCCTAACTAATATTTTAGCAACCCCAATCAAAAAAAGTTTGTTTGAATTATAATCTACATAATAAGTCACATTTCCAGTTGCTGAGGGATTCTTGTTCTGTGAAAGTGGCTCAAATTCAGATGTGGGATCTGTAGTTTAACAAGTACCTGCCAAATGACAAGATATGAGTTCCCATACCGGGAGTTGAACCCAGGCCACCTGGGTGAAAACCAGGAATCCTAACCGCTAGACCATATGGGAAGATGCTACTGTACAAAAAACTTTACAGACACATTGATAAAGGTCAATAAAACGCTGGTTTGCATTATGTCTGTTGTTGAAATTAAAAGCTCCATCGTTGCCTGCACCGAAAATTGACGTCCCTGCCTTTGAAGCAATGTGGAAATTAAAAGTTCTATAATTATTTTCAGAACTTCTGGCTTTGTCTCTCACCTGTGGCATTTCTGCTCGCTCTTTTCTCAGTAAGTTTGCGGAAAAGTCCCATATAAAAAGAGTCTAGAATGTGTTTTTCACATGACGTTTTAGCCTAAATGGTGAACTAATTAATCAGTGCGAACCAGCCAGTGACACTGAAATGTAGGTAATATTTTTCAAAGCAAGGTTTTGGTTAACTAAATACAGTGACGAGCCAGCAGCCTAACATAGAAACTTGTGTACCGTAGGCAGACGCTTTATGCATTGTGCCGCTGGCCCTGCTGGAGAATGAGTGACGCACCATATTTTAATTGTCAAATTGACAGAGCAAGCGATGCAAACTTGGTGTTTTCAATGTTTAAAAAGGCTTTTCAAGTTAGTCATTTAAACTTGAAAAAAGCACACTTGATTTGGCCTAACTAATATTTTATCAACCCCAATCAAAAAAAGTTTGTTTGATTTATAATCTACATAATAAGTCACATTTCCAGTTGCTGAGGGATTCTTGTTCTGTGAAAGTGGCTCAAATTCAGATGTGGGATCTGAAGTTAAACAACTACCTGCCAAATGACAAGATATGAGTTCCCATACGGGGAGTTGAACCCGGGCCACCTGGGTGAAAACCAGGAATCCTAACCGCTAGACCATATGGGAAGATGCTACGGTACAATAACCTTTACAGGCACATTGATAAAGGTCAATAAAACACTGGTTTGCATTATGTCTGTTGTTGAAATTAATTGCTCCATCGTTGCCTGCACCGAAAATTGACGTCCCTGCCTTTGAAGCAATGTGGAAATTAAAAGTTCTATAATTATTTTCAGAACTTCTGGCTTTCTCTCTCACCTGTGGCACTTCTGCTCGTTCTTTTCTCAGTAAGGTTGCGGAAAAGTCCCATATAAAAACAGTCTAGAATGTGTTTTTCACATGACGTTTTAGCCTAGACGGTGAAGTAATTAATCTGTGCGAACCAGCCAGTGACACTGAAATGTATGTAATATTTTTCAGAGCAAGATTTTGGTTAACTAAATACAGTGTCAAGCCAGCAGTCTAACATAGAAACTTGTGTACCGTAGTCAGACGCTTTATCCATTATGCCGCTTGCCTTGATTGAGAATGAGTGACGCACCATATTTTAATTGTCAAATTGACAGAGCAAGCGATGCAAACTTGGTGTTTTCAATGTTTAAAAAGGCTTTTCAAGTTTGTCATTTAAACTTGAAAAAAGCACACTTGATTTGGCCTAACTAATATTTTATCAACCCCAATCAAAAAAAGTTTGTTTGAATTATAATCTACATAATAAGTCACATTTCCAGTTGCTGAGGGATTCTTGTTCTGTGAAAGTGGCTCAAATTCAGATGTGGGATCTGAAGTTAAACAACTACCTGCCAAATGACAAGATATGAGTTCCCATACGGGGAGTTGAACCCGGGCCACCTGGGTGAAAACCAGGAATCCTAACCGCTAGACCATATGGGAAGATGCTACGGTACAATAACCTTTACAGGCACATTGATAAAGGTCAATAAAACACTGGTTTGCATTATGTCTGTTGTTGAAATTAATTGCTCCATCGTTGCCTGCACCGAAAATTGACGTCCCTGCCTTTGAAGCAATGTGGAAATTAAAAGTTCTATAATTATTTTCAGAACTTCTGGCTTTCTCTCTCACCTGTGGCACTTCTGCTCGTTCTTTTCTCAGTAAGGTTGCGGAAAAGTCCCATATAAAAACAGTCTAGAATGTGTTTTTCACATGACGTTTTAGCCTAGACGGTGAAGTAATTAATCTGTGCGAACCAGCCAGTGACACTGAAATGTATGTAATATTTTTCAGAGCAAGATTTTGGTTAACTAAATACAGTGTCAAGCCAGCAGTCTAACATAGAAACTTGTGTACCGTAGTCAGACGCTTTATCCATTATGCCGCTTAACTTGATTGAGAATGAGTGACGCACCATATTTTAATTGTCAAATTGACAGAGCAAGCGATGCAAACTTGGTGTTTTCAATGTTTAAAAAGGCTTTTCAAGTTTGTCATTTAAACTTGAAAAAAGCACACTTGATTTGGCCTAACTAATATTTTATCAACCCCAATCAAAAAAAGTTTGTTTGAATTATAATCTACATAATAAGTCACATTTCCAGTTGCTGAGGGATTCTTGTTCTGTGAAAGTGGCTCAAATTCAGATGTGGGATCTGTAGTTTAACAAGTACCTGCCAAATGACAAGATATGAGTTCCCAAACCGGGAGTTGAACCCGGGCCACCTGGGTGAAAACCAGGAATCCTAACCGCTAGACCATATGGGAAGATGCTACGGTACAATAAACTTTACAGACACATTGATAAAGGTCAATAAAACGCTGGTTTGCATTATGTCTGTTGTTGAAATTAAAAGCTCCATCGTTGCCTGCACCGAAAATTGACGTCCCTGCCTTTGAAGCAATGTGGAAATTAAAAGTTCTATAATTATTTTCAGAACTTCTGGCTTTGTCTCTCACCTGTGGCATTTCTGCTCGCTCTTTTCTCAGTAAGTTTGCGGAAAAGTCCCATATAAAAAGAGTCTAGAATGTGTTTTTCACATGACGTTTTAGCCTAAATGGTGAACTAATTAATCAGTGCGAACCAGCCAGTGACACTGAAATGTAGGTAATATTTTTCAAAGCAAGATTTTGGTTAACTAAATACAGTGACGAGCCAGCAGCCTAACATAGAAACTTGTGTACCGTAGGCAGACGCTTTATGCATTGTGCCGCTGGCCCTGCTGGAGAATGAGTGACGCACCATATTTTAATTGTCAAATTGACAGAGCAAGCGATGCAAACTTGGTGTTTTCAATGTTTAAAAAGGCTTTTCAAGTTTGTCATTTAAACTTGAAAAAAGCACACTTGATTTGGCCTAACTAATATTTTAGCAACCCCAATCAAAAAAAGTTTGTTTGAATTATAATCTACATAATAAGTCACATTTCCAGTTGCTGAGGGATTCTTGTTCTGTGAAAGTGGCTCAAATTCAGATGTGGGATCTGTAGTTTAACAAGTACCTGCCAAATGACAAGATATGAGTTCCCATACCGGGAGTTGAACCCGGGCCACCTGGGTGAAAACCAGGAATCCTAACCGCTAGACCATATGGGAAGATGCTACGGTACAAAAAACTTTACAGACACATTGATAAAGGTCAATAAAACGCTGGTTTGCATTATGTCTGTTGTTGAAATTAAAAGCTCCATCGTTGCCTGCACCGAAAATTGACGTCCCTGCCTTTGAAGCAATGTGGAAATTAAAAGTTCTATAATTATTTTCAGAACTTCTGGCTTTGTCTCTCACCTGTGGCATTTCTGCTCGCTCTTTTCTCAGTAAGTTTGCGGAAAAGTCCCATATAAAAAGAGTCTAGAATGTGTTTTTCACATGACGTTTTAGCCTAAATGGTGAACTAATTAATCAGTGCGAACCAGCCAGTGACACTGAAATGTAGGTAATATTTTTCAAAGCAAGATTTTGGTTAACTAAATACAGTGACGAGCCAGCAGCCTAACATAGAAACTTGTGTACCGTAGGCAGACGCTTTATGCATTGTGCCGCTGGCCCTGCTGGAGAATGAGTGACGCACCATATTTTAATTGTCAAATTGACAGAGCAAGCGATGCAAACTTGGTGTTTTCAATGTTTAAAAAGGCTTTTCAAGTTTGTCATTTAAACTTGAAAAAAGCACACTTGATTTGGCCTAACTAATATTTTAGCAACCCCAATCAAAAAAAGTTTGTTTGATTTATAATCTACATAATAAGTCACATTTCCAGTTGCTGAGGGATTCTTGTTCTGTGAAAGTGGCTCAAATTCAGATGTGGGATCTGAAGTTAAACAACTACCTGCCAAATGACAAGATATGAGTTCCCATACCGGGAGTTGAACCCGGGCCACCTGGGTGAAAACCAGGAATCCTAACCACTAGACCATATGGGAAGATGCTATGGTACAATAAACTTTACAGGCACATTGATAAAGGTCAATAAAACACTGGTTTGCATTATGTCTGTTGTTGAAATTAATTGCTCCATCGTTGCCTGCACCGAAAATTGACGTCCCTGCCTTTGAAGCAATGTGGAAATTAAAAGTTCTATAATTATTTTCAGAACTTCTGGCTTTGTCTCTCACCTGTGGCACTTCTGCTCGTTCTTTTCTCAGTAAGGTTGCGGAAAAGTCCCATATAAAAACAGTCTAGAATGTGTTTTTCACATGACGTTTTAGCCTAGACGGTGAACTAATTAATCTGTGCGAACCAGCCAGTGACACTGAAATGTATGTAATATTTTTCAGAGCAAGATTTTGGTTAACTAAATACAGTGTCAAGCCAGCAGTCTAACATAGAAACTTGTGTACCGTAGTCAGACGCTTTATCCATTATGCCGCTTGCCTTGATTGAGAATGAGTGACGCACCATATTTTAATTGTCAAATTGACAGAGCAAGCGATGCAAACTTGGTGTTTTCAATGTTTAAAAAGGCTTTTCAAGTTTGTCATTTAAACTTGAAAAAAGCACACTTGATTTGGCCTAACTAATATTTTATCAACCCCAATCAAAAAAAGTTTGTTTGAATTATAATAAGTCACATTTCCAGTTGCTGAGGGATTCTTGTTCTGTGAAAGTGGCTCAAATTCAGATGTGGGATCTGTAGTTTAACAAGTACCTGCCAAATGACAAGATATGAGTTCCATACCGGGAGTTGAACCCGGGACACCTGGGTGAAAACCAGGAATCCTAACCGCTAGACCATATGGGAAGATGCTACGGTACAAAAAACTTTACAGACACATTGATAAAGGTCAATAAAACGCTGGTTTGCATTATGTCTGTTGTTGAAATTAAAAGCTCCATCGTTGCCTGCACCGAAAATTGACGTCCCTGCCTTTGAAGCAATGTGGAAATTAAAAGTTCTATAATTATTTTCAGAACTTCTGGCTTTGTCTCTCACCTGTGGCACTTCTGCTCGCTCTTTTCTCAGTAAGGTTGCGGAAAAGTCCCATATAAAAAGAGTCTAGAATGTGTTTTTCACATGACGTTTTAGCCTAAATGGTGAACTAATTAATCAGTGCGAACCAGCCAGTGACACTGAAATGTAGGTAATATTTTTCAGAGCAAGATTTTGGTTAACTAAATACAGTGACGAGCCAGCAGCCTAACATAGAAACTTGTGTACCGTAGGCAGACGCTTTATGCATTGTGCCGCTGGCCCTGCTGGAGAATGAGTGACGCACCATATTTTAATTGTCAAATTGACAGAGCAAGCGATGCAAACTTGGTGTTTTCAATGTTTAAAAAGGCTTTTCAAGTTTGTCATTTAAACTTGAAAAAAGCACACTTGATTTGGCCTAACTAATATTTTATCAACCCCAATCAAAAAAAGTTTGTTTGATTTATAATCTACATAATAAGTCACATTTCCAGTTGCTGAGGGATTCTTGTTCTGTGAAAGTGGCTCAAATTCAGATGTGGGATCTGAAGTTAAACAACTACCTGCCAAATGACAAGATATGAGTTTCCATACCGGGAGTTGAACCCAGGCCACCTGGGTGAAAACCAGGAATCCTAACCGCTAGACCATATGGGAAGATGCTACGGTACAATAAACTTTACAGGCACATTGATAAAGGTCAATAAAACACTGGTTTGCATTATGTCTGTTGTTGAAATTAATTGCTCCATCGTTGCCTGCACCGAAAATTGACGTCCCTGCCTTTGAAGCAATGTGGAAATTAAAAGTTCTATAATTATTTTCAGAACTTCTGGCTTTGTCTCTCACCTGTGGCACTTCTGCTCGTTCTTTTCTCAGTAAGGTTGCGGAAAAGTCCCATATAAAAACAGTCTAGAATGTGTTTTTCACATGACGTTTTAGCCTAGACGGTGAACTAATTAATCTGTGCGAACCAGCCAGTGACACTGAAATGTATGTAATATTTTTCAGAGCAAGATTTTGGTTAACTAAATACAGTGACGAGCCAGCAGCCTAACATAGAAACTTGTGTACCGTAGGCAGACGCTTTATGCATTGTGCCGCTGGCCCTGCTGGAGAATGAGTGACGCACCATATTTTAATTGTCAAATTGACAGAGCAAGCGATGCAAACTTGGTGTTTTCAATGTTTAAAAAGGCTTTTCAAGTTTGTCATTTAAACTTGAAAAAAGCACACTTGATTTGGCCTAACTAATATTTTATCAACCCCAATCAAAAAAAGTTTGTTTGATTTATAATCTACATAATAAGTCACATTTCCAGTTGCTGAGGGATTCTTGTTCTGTGAAAGTGGCTCAAATTCAGATGTGGGATCTGAAGTTAAACAACTACCTGCCAAATGACAAGATATGAGTTCCCATACCGGGAGTTGAACCCGGGCCACCTGGGTGAAAACCAGGAATCCTAACCGCTAGACCATATGGGAAGATGCTACGGTACAAAAAACTTTACAGACACATTGATAAAGGTCAATAAAACGCTGGTTTGCATTATGTCTGTTGTTGAAATTAATTGCTCCATCGTTGCCTGCACCGAAAATTGACGTCCCTGCCTTTGAAGCAATGTGGAAATTAAAAGTACTATAATTATTTTCAGAACTTCTGGCTTTGTCTCTCACCTGTGGCACTTCTGCTCGCTCTTTTCTCAGTACGGTTGCGGAAAAGTCCCATATAAAAAGAGTCTAGAATGTGTTTTTCACATGACGTTTTAGCCTAAATGGTGAACTAATTAATCAGTGCGAACCAGCCAGTGACACTGAAATGTAGGTAATATTTTTCAAAGCAAGATTTTGGTTAACTAAATACAGTGACGAGCCAGCAGCCTAACATAGAAACTTGTGTACCGTAGGCAGACGCTTCATGCATTGTGCCGCTGGCCCTGCTGGAGAATGAGTGACGCACCATATTTTAATTGTCAAATTGACAGAGCAAGCGATGCAAACTTGGTGTTTTCAATGTTTAAAAAGGCTTTTCAAGTTTGTCATTTAAACTTGAAAAAAGCACACTTGATTTGGCCTAACTAATATTTAATCAACCCCAATCAAAAAAAGTTTGTTTGATTTATAATCTACATAATAAGTCACATTTCCAGTTGCTGAGGGATTCTTGTTCTGTGAAAGTGGCTCAAATTCAGATGTGGGATCTGAAGTTAAACAACTACCTGCCAAATGACAAGATATGAGATCCCATACCGGGAGTTGAACCCGGGCCACCTGGGTGAAAACCAGGAATCCTAACCGCTAGACAATATGTGAAGATGCTACGGTACAATAAACTTTACAGGCACATTGATAAAGGTCAATAAAACACTGGTTTGCATTATGTCTGTTGTTGAAATTAATTGCTCCATCGTTGCCTGCACCGAAAATTGACGTCCCTGCCTTTGAAGCAATGTGGAAATTAAAAGTTCTATAATTATTTTCAGAACTTCTGGCTTTGTCTCTCACCTGTGGCACTTCTGCTCGCTCTTTTCTCAGTAAGGTTGCGGAAAAGTCCCATATAAAAAGAGTCTAGAATGTGTTTTTCACATGACGTTTTAGCCTAAATGGTGAACTAATTAATCAGTGCGAACCAGCCAGTGACACTGAAATGTAGGTAATATTTTTCAGAGCAAGATTTTGGTTAACTAAATACAGTGACGAGCCAGTAGCCTAACATAGAAACTTGTGTACCGTAGGCAGACGCTTTATGCATTGTGCCGCTGGCCCTGCTGGAGAATGAGTGACGCACCATATTTTAATTGTCAAATTGACAGAGCAAGCGATGCAAACTTGGTGTTTTCAATGTTTAAAAAGGCTTTTCAAGTTTGTCATTTAAACTTGAAAAAAGCACACTTGATTTGGCCTAACTAATATTTTATCAACCCCAATCAAAAAAAGTTTGTTTGATTTATAATCTACATAATAAGTCACATTTCCAGTTGCTGAGGGATTCTTGTTCTGTGAAAGTGGCTCAAATTCAGATGTGGGATCTGAAGTTAAACAACTACCTGCCAAATGACAAGATATGAGTTCCCATACCGGGAGTTGAACCCAGGCCACCTGGGTGAAAACCAGGAATCCTAACCGCTAGACCATATGGGAAGATGCTACGGTACAATAAACTTTACAGGCACATTGATAAAGGTCAATAAAACACTGGTTTGCATTATGTCTGTTGTTGAAATTAATTGCTCCATCGTTGCCTGCACCGAAAATTGACGTCCCTGCCTTTGAAGCAATGTGGAAATTAAAAGTTCTATAATTATTTTCAGAACTTCTGGCTTTGTCTCTCACCTGTGGCACTTCTGCTCGTTCTTTTCTCAGTAAGGTTGCGGAAAAGTCCCATATAAAAACAGTCTAGAATGTGTTTTTCACATGACGTTTTAGCCTAGACGGTGAACTAATTAATCTGTGCGAACCAGCCAGTGACACTGAAATGTATGTAATATTTTTCAGAGCAAGATTTTGGTTAACTAAATACAGTGACGAGCCAGCAGCCTAACATAGAAACTTGTGTACCGTAGGCAGACGCTTTATGCATTGTGCCGCTGGCCCTGCTGGAGAATGAGTGACGCACCATATTTTAATTGTCAAATTGACAGAGCAAGCGATGCAAACTTGGTGTTTTCAATGTTTAAAAAGGCTTTTCAAGTTTGTCATTTAAACTTGAAAAAAGCACACTTGATTTGGCCTAACTAATATTTTATCAACCCCAATCAAAAAAAGTTTGTTTGATTTATAATCTACATAATAAGTCACATTTCCAGTTGCTGAGGGATTCTTGTTCTGTGAAAGTGGCTCAAATTCAGATGTGGGATCTGAAGTTAAACAACTACCTGCCAAATGACAAGATATGAGTTCCCATACCGGGAGTTGAACCCGGGCCACCTGGGTGAAAACCAGGAATCCTAACCGCTAGACCATATGGGAAGATGCTACGGTACAAAAAACTTTACAGACACATTGATAAAGGTCAATAAAACGCTGGTTTGCATTATGTCTGTTGTTGAAATTAATTGCTCCATCGTTGCCTGCACCGAAAATTGACGTCCCTGCCTTTGAAGCAATGTGGAAATTAAAAGTACTATAATTATTTTCAGAACTTCTGGCTTTGTCTCTCACCTGTGGCACTTCTGCTCGCTCTTTTCTCAGTACGGTTGCGGAAAAGTCCCATATAAAAAGAGTCTAGAATGTGTTTTTCACATGACGTTTTAGCCTAAATGGTGAACTAATTAATCAGTGCGAACCAGCCAGTGACACTGAAATGTAGGTAATATTTTTCAAAGCAAGATTTTGGTTAACTAAATACAGTGACGAGCCAGCAGCCTAACATAGAAACTTGTGTACCGTAGGCAGACGCTTCATGCATTGTGCCGCTGGCCCTGCTGGAGAATGAGTGACGCACCATATTTTAATTGTCAAATTGACAGAGCAAGCGATGCAAACTTGGTGTTTTCAATGTTTAAAAAGGCTTTTCAAGTTTGTCATTTAAACTTGAAAAAAGCACACTTGATTTGGCCTAACTAATATTTAATCAACCCCAATCAAAAAAAGTTTGTTTGATTTATAATCTACATAATAAGTCACATTTCCAGTTGCTGAGGGATTCTTGTTCTGTGAAAGTGGCTCAAATTCAGATGTGGGATCTGAAGTTAAACAACTACCTGCCAAATGACAAGATATGAGATCCCATACCGGGAGTTGAACCCGGGCCACCTGGGTGAAAACCAGGAATCCTAACCGCTAGACAATATGTGAAGATGCTACGGTACAATAAACTTTACAGGCACATTGATAAAGGTCAATAAAACACTGGTTTGCATTATGTCTGTTGTTGAAATTAATTGCTCCATCGTTGCCTGCACCGAAAATTGACGTCCCTGCCTTTGAAGCAATGTGGAAATTAAAAGTTCTATAATTATTTTCAGAACTTCTGGCTTTGTCTCTCACCTGTGGCACTTCTGCTCGTTCTTTTCTCAGTAAGGTTGCGGAAAAGTCCCATATAAAAACAGTCTAGAATGTGTTTTTCACATGACGTTTTAGCCTAGACGGTGAACTAATTAATCTGTGCGAACCAGCCAGTGACACTGAAATGTATGTAATATTTTTCAGAGCAAGATTTTGGTTAACTAAATACAGTGTCAAGCCAGCAGTCTAACATAGAAACTTGTATACCGTAGTCAGACGCTTTATCCATTATGCCGCTTGCCTTGATTGAGAATGAGTGACGCACCATATTTTAATTGTCAAATTGACAGAGCAAGCGATGCAAACTTGGTGTTTTCAATGTTTAAAAAGGCTTTTCAAGTTTGTCATTTAAACTTGAAAAAAGCACACTTGATTTGGCCTAACTAATATTTTAGCAACCCCAATCAAAAAAAGTTTGTTTGAATTATAATCTACATAATAAGTCACATTTCCAGTTGCTGAGGGATTCTTGTTCTGTGAAAGTGGCTCAAATTCAGATGTGGGATCTGAAGTTAAACAACTACCTGCCAAATGACAAGATATGAGTTCCCATACGGGGAGTTGAACCCGGGCCACCTGGGTGAAAACCAGGAATCCTAACCGCTAGACCATATGGGAAGATGCTACGGTACAATAACCTTTACAGGCACATTGATAAAGGTCAATAAAACACTGGTTTGCATTATGTCTGTTGTTGAAATTAATTGCTCCATCGTTGCCTGCACCGAAAATTGACGTCCCTGCCTTTGAAGCAATGTGGAAATTAAAAGTTCTATAATTATTTTCAGAACTTCTGGCTTTCTCTCTCACCTGTGGCACTTCTGCTCGTTCTTTTCTCAGTAAGGTTGCGGAAAAGTCCCATATAAAAACAGTCTAGAATGTGTTTTTCACATGACGTTTTAGCCTAGACGGTGAAGTAATTAATCTGTGCGAACCAGCCAGTGACACTGAAATGTATGTAATATTTTTCAGAGCAAGATTTTGGTTAACTAAATACAGTGTCAAGCCAGCAGTCTAACATAGAAACTTGTGTACCGTAGTCAGACGCTTTATCCATTATGCCGCTTGCCTTGATTGAGAATGAGTGACGCACCATATTTTAATTGTCAAATTGACAGAGCAAGCGATGCAAACTTGGTGTTTTCAATGTTTAAAAAGGCTTTTCAAGTTTGTCATTTAAACTTGAAAAAAGCACACTTGATTTGGCCTAACTAATATTTTATCAACCCCAATCAAAAAAAGTTTGTTTGAATTATAATCTACATAATAAGTCACATTTCCAGTTGCTGAGGGATTCTTGTTCTGTGAAAGTGGCTCAAATTCAGATGTGGGATCTGTAGTTTAACAAGTACCTGCCAAATGACAAGATATGAGTTCCCAAACCGGGAGTTGAACCCGGGCCACCTGGGTGAAAACCAGGAATCCTAACCGCTAGACCATATGGGAAGATGCTACGGTACAATAAACTTTACAGACACATTGATAAAGGTCAATAAAACGCTGGTTTGCATTATGTCTGTTGTTGAAATTAAAAGCTCCATCGTTGCCTGCACCGAAAATTGACGTCCCTGCCTTTGAAGCAATGTGGAAATTAAAAGTTCTATAATTATTTTCAGAACTTCTGGCTTTGTCTCTCACCTGTGGCATTTCTGCTCGCTCTTTTCTCAGTAAGTTTGCGGAAAAGTCCCATATAAAAAGAGTCTAGAATGTGTTTTTCACATGACGTTTTAGCCTAAATGGTGAACTAATTAATCAGTGCGAACCAGCCAGTGACACTGAAATGTAGGTAATATTTTTCAAAGCAAGATTTTGGTTAACTAAATACAGTGACGAGCCAGCAGCCTAACATAGAAACTTGTGTACCGTAGGCAGACGCTTCATGCATTGTGCCGCTGGCCCTGCTGGAGAATGAGTGACGCACCATATTTTAATTGTCAAATTGACAGAGCAAGCGATGCAAACTTGGTGTTTTCAATGTTTAAAAAGGCTTTTCAAGTTTGTCATTTAAACTTGAAAAAAGCACACTTGATTTGGCCTAACTAATATTTTATCAACCCCAATCAAAAAAAGTTTGTTTGATTTATAATCTACATAATAAGTCACATTTCCAGTTGCTGAGGGATTCTTGTTCTGTGAAAGTGGCTCAAATTCAGATGTGGGATCTGAAGTTAAACAACTACCTGCCAAATGACAAGATATGAGCTCCCATACCGGGAGTTGAACCCGGGCCACCTGGGTGAAAACCAGGAATCCTAACCGCTAGACCATATGGGAAGATGCTACGGTACAATAAACTTTACAGGCACATTGATAAAGGTCAATAAAACACTGGTTTGCATTATGTCTGTTGTTGAAATTAATTGCTCCATCGTTGCCTGCACCGAAAATTGACGTCCCTGCCTTTGAAGCAATGTGGAAATTAAAAGTTCTATAATTATTTTCAGAACTTCTGGCTTTGTCTCTCACCTGTGGCACTTCTGCTCGTTCTTTTCTCAGTACGGTTGCGGAAAAGTCCCATATAAAAACAGTCTAGAATGTGTTTTTCACATGACGTTTTAGCCTAGACGGTGAACTAATTAATCTGTGCGAACCAGCCAGTGACACTGAAATGTATGTAATATTTTTCAGAGCAAGATTTTGGTTAACTAAATACAGTGTCAAGCCAGCAGTCTAACATAGAAACTTGTGTACCGTAGTCAGACGCTTTATCCATTATGCCGCTTGCCTTGATTGAGAATGAGTGACGCACCATATTTTAATTGTCAAATTGACAGAGCAAGCGATGCAAACTTGGTGTTTTCAATGTTTAAAAAGGCTTTTCAAGTTTGTCATTTAAACTTGAAAAAAGCACACTTGATTTGGCCTAACTAATATTTTAGCAACCCCAATCAAAAAAAGTTTGTTTGAATTATAATCTACATAATAAGTCACATTTCCAGTTGCTGAGGGATTCTTGTTCTGTGAAAGTGGCTCAAATTCAGATGTGGGATCTGTAGTTTAACAAGTACCTGCCAAATGACAAGATATGAGTTCCCATACCGGGAGTTGAACCCGGGCCACCTGGGTGAAAACCAGGAATCCTAACCGCTAGACCATATGGGAAGATGCTACGGTACAAAAAACTTTACAGACACATTGATAAAGGTCAATAAAACGCTGGTTTGCATTATGTCTGTTGTTGAAATTAAAAGCTCCATCGTTGCCTGCACCGAAAATTGACGTCCCTGCCTTTGAAGCAATGTGGAAATTAAAAGTTCTATAATTATTTTCAGAACTTCTGGCTTTGTCTCTCACCTGTGGCATTTCTGCTCGCTCTTTTCTCAGTAAGTTTGCGGAAAAGTCCCATATAAAAAGAGTCTAGAATGTGTTTTTCACATGACGTTTTAGCCTAAATGGTGAACTAATTAATCAGTGCGAACCAGCCAGTGACACTGAAATGTAGGTAATATTTTTCAAAGCAAGATTTTGGTTAACTAAATACAGTGACGAGCCAGCAGCCTAACATAGAAACTTGTGTGCCGTAGGCAGACGCTTTATGCATTGTGCCGCTGGCCCTGCTGGAGAATGAGTGACGCACCATATTTTAATTGTCAAATTGACAGAGCAAGCGATGCAAACTTGGTGTTTTCAATGTTTAAAAAGGCTTTTCAAGTTTGTCATTTAAACTTGAAAAAAGCACACTTGATTTGGCCTAACTAATATTTTAGCAACCCCAATCAAAAAAAGTTTGTTTGATTTATAATCTACATAATAAGTCACATTTCCAGTTGCTGAGGGATTCTTGTTCTGTGAAAGTGGCTCAAATTCAGATGTGGGATCTGAAGTTAAACAACTACCTGCCAAATGACAAGATATGAGTTCCCATACCGGGAGTTGAACCCGGGCCACCTGGGTGAAAACCAGGAATCCTAACCACTAGACCATATGGGAAGATGCTATGGTACAATAAACTTTACAGGCACATTGATAAAGGTCAATAAAACACTGGTTTGCATTATGTCTGTTGTTGAAATTAATTGCTCCATCGTTGCCTGCACCGAAAATTGACGTCCCTGCCTTTGAAGCAATGTGGAAATTAAAAGTTCTATAATTATTTTCAGAACTTCTGGCTTTGTCTCTCACCTGTGGCACTTCTGCTCGTTCTTTTCTCAGTAAGGTTGCGGAAAAGTCCCATATAAAAACAGTCTAGAATGTGTTTTTCACATGACGTTTTAGCCTAGACGGTGAACTAATTAATCTGTGCGAACCAGCCAGTGACACTGAAATGTATGTAATATTTTTCAGAGCAAGATTTTGGTTAACTAAATACAGTGTCAAGCCAGCAGTCTAACATAGAAACTTGTGTACCGTAGTCAGACGCTTTATCCATTATGCCGCTTGCCTTGATTGAGAATGAGTGACGCACCATATTTTAATTGTCAAATTGACAGAGCAAGCGATGCAAACTTGGTGTTTTCAATGTTTAAAAAGGCTTTTCAAGTTTGTCATTTAAACTTGAAAAAAGCACACTTGATTTGGCCTAACTAATATTTTATCAACCCCAATCAAAAAAAGTTTGTTTGAATTATAATAAGTCACATTTCCAGTTGCTGAGGGATTCTTGTTCTGTGAAAGTGGCTCAAATTCAGATGTGGGATCTGTAGTTTAACAAGTACCTGCCAAATGACAAGATATGAGTTCCATACCGGGAGTTGAACCCGGGCCACCTGGGTGAAAACCAGGAATCCTAACCGCTAGACCATATGGGAAGATGCTACGGTACAAAAAACTTTACAGACACATTGATAAAGGTCAATAAAACGCTGGTTTGCATTATGTCTGTTGTTGAAATTAAAAGCTCCATCGTTGCCTGCACCGAAAATTGACGTCCCTGCCTTTGAAGCAATGTGGAAATTAAAAGTTCTATAATTATTTTCAGAACTTCTGGCTTTGTCTCTCACCTGTGGCACTTCTGCTCGCTCTTTTCTCAGTAAGGTTGCGGAAAAGTCCCATATAAAAAGAGTCTAGAATGTGTTTTTCACATGACGTTTTAGCCTAAATGGTGAACTAATTAATCAGTGCGAACCAGCCAGTGACACTGAAATGTAGGTAATATTTTTCAGAGCAAGATTTTGGTTAACTAAATACAGTGACGAGCCAGCAGCCTAACATAGAAACTTGTGTACCGTAGGCAGACGCTTTATGCATTGTGCCGCTGGCCCTGCTGGAGAATGAGTGACGCACCATATTTTAATTGTCAAATTGACAGAGCAAGCGATGCAAACTTGGTGTTTTCAATGTTTAAAAAGGCTTTTCAAGTTTGTCATTTAAACTTGAAAAAAGCACACTTGATTTGGCCTAACTAATATTTTATCAACCCCAATCAAAAAAAGTTTGTTTGATTTATAATCTACATAATAAGTCACATTTCCAGTTGCTGAGGGATTCTTGTTCTGTGAAAGTGGCTCAAATTCAGATGTGGGATCTGAAGTTAAACAACTACCTGCCAAATGACAAGATATGAGTTCCCATACCGGGAGTTGAACCCAGGCCACCTGGGTGAAAACCAGGAATCCTAACCGCTAGACCATATGGGAAGATGCTACGGTACAATAAACTTTACAGGCACATTGATAAAGGTCAATAAAACACTGGTTTGCATTATGTCTGTTGTTGAAATTAATTGCTCCATCGTTGCCTGCACCGAAAATTGACGTCCCTGCCTTTGAAGCAATGTGGAAATTAAAAGTTCTATAATTATTTTCAGAACTTCTGGCTTTGTCTCTCACCTGTGGCACTTCTGCTCGTTCTTTTCTCAGTAAGGTTGCGGAAAAGTCCCATATAAAAACAGTCTAGAATGTGTTTTTCACATGACGTTTTAGCCTAGACGGTGAACTAATTAATCTGTGCGAACCAGCCAGTGACACTGAAATGTATGTAATATTTTTCAGAGCAAGATTTTGGTTAACTAAATACAGTGACGAGCCAGCAGCCTAACATAGAAACTTGTGTACCGTAGGCAGACGCTTTATGCATTGTGCCGCTGGCCCTGCTGGAGAATGAGTGACGCACCATATTTTAATTGTCAAATTGACAGAGCAAGCGATGCAAACTTGGTGTTTTCAATGTTTAAAAAGGCTTTTCAAGTTTGTCATTTAAACTTGAAAAAAGCACACTTGATTTGGCCTAACTAATATTTTATCAACCCCAATCAAAAAAAGTTTGTTTGATTTATAATCTACATAATAAGTCACATTTCCAGTTGCTGAGGGATTCTTGTTCTGTGAAAGTGGCTCAAATTCAGATGTGGGATCTGAAGTTAAACAACTACCTGCCAAATGACAAGATATGAGTTCCCATACCGGGAGTTGAACCCGGGCCACCTGGGTGAAAACCAGGAATCCTAACCGCTAAACCATATGGGAAGATGCTACGGTACAATAAACTTTACAGGCACATTGATAAAGGTCAATAAAACACTGGTTTGAATTATGTCTGTTGTTGAAATTAATTGCTCCATCGTTGCCTGCACCGAAAATTGACGTCCCTGCCTTTGAAGCAATGTGGAAATTAAAAGTTCTATAATTATTTTCAGAACTTCTGGCTTTGTCTCTCACCTGTGGCACTTCTGCTCGTTCTTTTCTCAGTAAGGTTGCGGAAAAGTCCCATATAAAAACAGTCTAGAATGTGTTTTTCACATGACGTTTTAGCCTAGACGGTGAACTAATTAATCTGTGCGAACCAGCCAGTGACACTGAAATGTATGTAATATTTTTCAGAGCAAGATTTTGGTTAACTAAATACAGTGTCAAGCCAGCAGTCTAACATAGAAACTTGTGTACCGTAGTCAGACGCTTTATCCATTATGCCGCTTGCCTTGATTGAGAATGAGTGACGCACCATATTTTAATTGTCAAATTGACAGAGCAAGCGATGCAAACTTGGTGTTTTCAATGTTTAAAAAGGCTTTTCAAGTTTGTCATTTAAACTTGAAAAAAGCACACTTGATTTGGCCTAACTAATATTTTATCAACCCCAATCAAAAAAAGTTTGTTTGAATTATAATCTACATAATAAGTCACATTTCCAGTTGCTGAGGGATTCTTGTTCTGTGAAAGTGGCTCAAATTCAGATGTGGGATCTGTAGTTTAACAAGTACCTGCCAAATGACAAGATATGAGTTCCCAAACCGGGAGTTGAACCCGGGCCACCTGGGTGAAAACCAGGAATCCTAACCGCTAGACCATATGGGAAGATGCTACGGTACAATAAACTTTACAGACACATTGATAAAGGTCAATAAAACGCTGGTTTGCATTATGTCTGTTGTTGAAATTAAAAGCTCCATCGTTGCCTGCACCGAAAATTGACGTCCCTGCCTTTGAAGCAATGTGGAAATTAAAAGTTCTATAATTATTTTCAGAACTTCTGGCTTTGTCTCTCACCTGTGGCATTTCTGCTCGCTCTTTTCTCAGTAAGTTTGCGGAAAAGTCCCATATAAAAAGAGTCTAGAATGTGTTTTTCACATGACGTTTTAGCCTAAATGGTGAACTAATTAATCAGTGCGAACCAGCCAGTGACACTGAAATGTAGGTAATATTTTTCAAAGCAAGATTTTGGTTAACTAAATACAGTGACGAGCCAGCAGCCTAACATAGAAACTTGTGTACCGTAGGCAGACGCTTTATGCATTGTGCCGCTGGCCCTGCTGGAGAATGAGTGACGCACCATATTTTAATTGTCAAATTGACAGAGCAAGCGATGCAAACTTGGTGTTTTCAATGTTTAAAAAGGCTTTTCAAGTTTGTCATTTAAACTTGAAAAAAGCACACTTGATTTGGCCTAACTAATATTTTATCAACCCCAATCAAAAAAAGTTTGTTTGATTTATAATCTACATAATAAGTCACATTTCCAGTTGCTGAGGGATTCTTGTTCTGTGAAAGTGGCTCAAATTCAGATGTGGGATCTGAAGTTAAACAACTACCTGCCAAATGACAAGATATGAGTTCCCATACCGGGAGTTGAACCCGGGCCACAACCAGGAATCCTAACCGCTAGACCATATGGGAAGATGCTACGGTACAATAAACTTTACAGGCACATTGATAAAGGTCAATAAAACACTGGTTTGCATTATGTCTGTTGTTGAAATTAATTGCTCCATCGTTGCCTGCACCGAAAATTGACGTCCCTGCCTTTGAAGCAATGTGGAAATTAAAAGTTCTATAATTATTTTCAGAACTTCTGGCTTTGTCTCTCACCTGTGGCACTTCTGCTCGTTCTTTTCTCAGTAAGGTTGCGGAAAAGTCCCATATAAAAACAGTCTAGAATGTGTTTTTCACATGACGTTTTAGCCTAGACGGTGAACTAATTAATCTGTGCGAACCAGCCAGTGACACTGAAATGTATGTAATATTTTTCAGAGCAAGATTTTGGTTAACTAAATACAGTGTCAAGCCAGCAGTCTAACATAGAAACTTGTGTACCGTAGTCAGACGCTTTATCCATTATGCCGCTTGCCTTGATTGAGAATGAGTGACGCACCATATTTTAATTGTCAAATTGACAGAGCAAGCGATGCAAACTTGGTGTTTTCAATGTTTAAAAAGGCTTTTCAAGTTTGTCATTTAAACTTGAAAAAAGCACACTTGATTTGGCCTAACTAATATTTTATCAACCCCAATCAAAAAAAGTTTGTTTGATTTATAATCTACATAATAAGTCACATTTCCAGTTGCTGAGGGATTCTTGTTCTGTGAAAGTGGCTCAAATTCAGATGTGGGATCTGAAGTTAAACAACTACCTGCCAAATGACAAGATATGAGTTCCCATACCGGGAGTTGAACCCGGGCCACCTGGGTGAAAACCAGGAATCCTAACCGCTAGACCATATGGGAAGATGCTACGGTACAATAAACTTTACAGGCACATTGATAAAGGTCAATAAAACACTGGTTTGCATTATGTCTGTTGTTGAAATTAATTGCTCCATCGTTGCCTGCACCGAAAATTGACGTCCCTGCCTTTGAAGCAATGTGGAAATTAAAAGTTCTATAATTATTTTCAGAACTTCTGGCTTTGTCTCTCACCTGTGGCACTTCTGCTCGTTCTTTTCTCAGTAAGGTTGCGGAAAAGTCCCATATAAAAACAGTCTAGAATGTGTTTTTCACATGACGTTTTAGCCTAGACGGTGAACTAATTAATCTGTGCGAACCAGCCAGTGACACTGAAATGTATGTAATATTTTTCAGAGCAAGATTTGGTTAACTAAATACAGTGTCAAGCCAGCAGTCTAACATAGAAACTTGTGTACCGTAGTCAGACGCTTTATCCATTATGCCGCTTGCCTTGATTGAGAATGAGTGACGCACCATATTTTAATTGTCAAATTGACAGAGCAAGCGATGCAAACTTGGTGTTTTCAATGTTTAAAAAGGCTTTTCAAGTTTGTCATTTAAACTTGAAAAAAGCACACTTGATTTGGCCTAACTAATATTTTATCAACCCCAATCAAAAAAAGTTCGTTTGAATTATAATCTACATAATAAGTCACATTTCCAGTTGCTGAGGGATTCTTGTTCTGTGAAAGTGGCTCAAATTCAGATGTGGGATCTGAAGTTAAACAACTACCTGCCAAATGACAAGATATGAGTTCACATACCGGGAGTTGAACCCGGGCCACAACCAGGAATCCTAACCGCTAGACCATATGGGAAGATGCTACGGTACAATAAACTTTACAGGCACATTGATAAAGGTCAATAAAACACTGGTTTGCATTATGTCTGTTGTTGAAATTAATTGCTCCATCGTTGCCTGCACCGAAAATTGACGTCCCTGCCTTTGAAGCAATGTGGAAATTAAAAGTTCTATAATTATTTTCAGAACTTCTGGCTTTGTCTCTCACCTGTGGCACTTCTGCTCGTTCTTTTCTCAGTAAGGTTGCGGAAAAGTCCCATATAAAAACAGTCTAGAATGTGTTTTTCACATGACGTTTTAGCCTAGACGGTGAACTAATTAATCTGTGCGAACCAGCCAGTGACACTGAAATGTATGTAATATTTTTCAGAGCAAGATTTTGGTTAACTAAATACAGTGTCAAGCCAGCAGTCTAACATAGAAACTTGTGTACCGTAGTCAGACGCTTTATCCATTATGCCGCTTGCCTTGATTGAGAATGAGTGACGCACCATATTTTAATTGTCAAATTGACAGAGCAAGCGATGCAAACTTGGTGTTTTCAATGTTTAAAAAGGCTTTTCAAGTTTGTCATTTAAACTTGAAAAAAGCACACTTGATTTGGCCTAACTAATATTTTATCAACCCCAATCAAAAAAAGTTTGTTTGATTTATAATCTACATAATAAGTCACATTTCCAGTTGCTGAGGGATTCTTGTTCTGTGAAAGTGGCTCAAATTCAGATGTGGGATCTGAAGTTAAACAACTACCTGCCAAATGACAAGATATGAGTTCCCATACCGGGAGTTGAACCCGGGCCACCTGGGTGAAAACCAGGAATCCTAACCGCTAGACCATATGGGAAGATGCTACGGTACAATAAACTTTACAGGCACATTGATAAAGGTCAATAAAACACTGGTTTGCATTATGTCTGTTGTTGAAATTAATTGCTCCATCGTTGCCTGCACCGAAAATTGACGTCCCTGCCTTTGAAGCAATGTGGAAATTAAAAGTTCTATAATTATTTTCAGAACTTCTGGCTTTGTCTCTCACCTGTGGCACTTCTGCTCGTTCTTTTCTCAGTAAGGTTGCGGAAAAGTCCCATATAAAAACAGTCTAGAATGTGTTTTTCACATGACGTTTTAGCCTAGACGGTGAACTAATTAATCTGTGCGAACCAGCCAGTGACACTGAAATGTATGTAATATTTTTCAGAGCAAGATTTGGTTAACTAAATACAGTGTCAAGCCAGCAGTCTAACATAGAAACTTGTGTACCGTAGTCAGACGCTTTATCCATTATGCCGCTTGCCTTGATTGAGAATGAGTGACGCACCATATTTTAATTGTCAAATTGACAGAGCAAGCGATGCAAACTTGGTGTTTTCAATGTTTAAAAAGGCTTTTCAAGTTTGTCATTTAAACTTGAAAAAAGCACACTTGATTTGGCCTAACTAATATTTTATCAACCCCAATCAAAAAAAGTTCGTTTGAATTATAATCTACATAATAAGTCACATTTCCAGTTGCTGAGGGATTCTTGTTCTGTGAAAGTGGCTCAAATTCAGATGTGGGATCTGTAGTTTAACAAGTACCTGCCAAATGACAAGATATGAGTTCCCATACCGGGAGTTGAACCCGGGCCACCTGGGTGAAAACCAGGAATCCTAACCGCTAGACCATATGGGAAGATGCTACGGTACAAAAAACTTTACAGACACATTGATAAAGGTCAATAAAACGCTGGTTTGCATTATGTCTGTTGTTGAAATTAAAAGCTCCATCGTTGCCTGCACCGAAAATTGACGTCCCTGCCTTTGAAGCAATGTGGAAATTAAAAGTTCTATAATTATTTTCAGAACTTCTGGCTTTGTCTCTCACCTGTGGCATTTCTGCTCGCTCTTTTCTCAGTAAGTTTGCGGAAAAGTCCCATATAAAAAGAGTCTAGAATGTGTTTTTCACATGACGTTTTAGCCTAAATGGTGAACTAATTAATCAGTGCGAACCAGCCAGTGACACTGAAATGTAGGTAATATTTTTCAAAGCAAGATTTTGGTTAACTAAATACAGTGACGAGCCAGCAGCCTAACATAGAAACTTGTGTACCGTAGGCAGACGCTTTATGCATTGTGCCGCTGGCCCTGCTGGAGAATGAGTGACGCACCATATTTTAATTGTCAAATTGACAGAGCAAGCGATGCAAACTTGGTGTTTTCAATGTTTAAAAAGGCTTTTCAAGTTTGTCATTTAAACTTGAAAAAAGCACACTTGATTTGGCCTAACTAATATTTTATCAACCCCAATCAAAAAAAGTTTGTTTGATTTATAATCTACATAATAAGTCACATTTCCAGTTGCTGAGGGATTCTTGTTCTGTGAAAGTGGCTCAAATTCAGATGTGGGATCTGAAGTTAAACAACTACCTGCCAAATGACAAGATATGAGTTCCCATACCGGGAGTTGAACCCAGGCCACCTGGGTGAAAACCAGGAATCCTAACCGCTAGACCATATGGGAAGACGCTACGGTACAATAAACTTTACAGGCACATTGATAAAGGTCAATAAAACACTGGTTTGCATTATGTCTGTTGTTGAAATTAATTGCTCCATCGTTGCCTGCACCGAAAATTGACGTCCCTGCCTTTGAAGCAATGTGGAAATTAAAAGTTCTATAATTATTTTCAGAACTTCTGGCTTTGTCTCTCACCTGTGGCACTTCTGCTCGTTCTTTTCTCAGTAAGGTTGCGGAAAAGTCCCATATAAAAACAGTCTAGAATGTGTTTTTCACATGACGTTTTAGCCTAGACGGTGAACTAATTAATCTGTGCGAACCAGCCAGTGACACTGAAATGTATGTAATATTTTTCAGAGCAAGATTTTGGTTAACTAAATACAGTGTCAAGCCAGCAGTCTAACATAGAAACTTGTGTACCGTAGTCAGACGCTTTATCCATTATGCCGCTTGCCTTGATTGAGAATGAGTGACGCACCATATTTTAATTGTCAAATTGACAGAGCAAGCGATGCAAACTTGGTGTTTTCAATGTTTAAAAAGGCTTTTCAAGTTTGTCATTTAACTTGAAAAAAGCACACTTGATTTGGCCTAACTAATATTTTATCAACCCCAATCAAAAAAAGTTTGTTTGATTTATAATCTACATAATAAGTCACATTTCCAGTTGCTGAGGGATTCTTGTTCTGTGAAAGTGGCTCAAATTCAGATGTGGGATCTGAAGTTAAACAACTACCTGCCAAATGACAAGATATGAGTTCCCATACCGGGAGTTGAACCCGGGCCACCTGGGTGAAAACCAGGAATCCTAACCGCTAGACCATATGGGAAGATGCTACGGTACAATAAACTTTACAGGCACATTGATAAAGGTCAATAAAACACTGGTTTGCATTATGTCTGTTGTTGAAATTAATTGCTCCATCGTTGCCTGCACCGAAAATTGACGTCCCTGCCTTTGAAGCAATGTGGAAATTAAAAGTTCTATAATTATTTTCAGAACTTCTGGCTTTGTCTCTCACCTGTGGCACTTCTGCTCGTTCTTTTCTCAGTAAGGTTGCGGAAAAGTCCCATATAAAAACAGTCTAGAATGTGTTTTTCACATGACGTTTTAGCCTAGACGGTGAACTAATTAATCTGTGCGAACCAGCCAGTGACACTGAAATGTATGTAATATTTTTCAGAGCAAGATTTTGGTTAACTAAATACAGTGTCAAGCCAGCAGTCTAACATAGAAACTTGTGTACCGTAGTCAGACGCTTTATCCATTATGCCGCTTGCCTTGATTGAGAATGAGTGACGCACCATATTTTAATTGTCAAATTGACAGAGCAAGCGATGCAAACTTGGTGTTTTCAATGTTTAAAAAGGCTTTTCAAGTTTGTCATTTAAACTTGAAAAAAGCACACTTGATTTGGCCTAACTAATATTTTATCAACACCAATCAAAAAAAGTTCGTTTGAATTATAATCTACATAATAAGTCACATTTCCAGTTGCTGAGGGATTCTTGTTCTGTGAAAGTGGCTCAAATTCAGATGTGGGATCTGTAGTTTAACAAGTACCTGCCAAATGACAAGATATGAGTTCCCATACCGGGAGTTGAACCCGGGCCACCTGGGTGAAAACCAGGAATCCTAACCGCTAGACCATATGGGAAGATGCTACGGTACAAAAAACTTTACAGACACATTGATAAAGGTCAATAAAACGCTGGTTTGCATTATGTCTGTTGTTGAAATTAAAAGCTCCATCGTTGCCTGCACCGAAAATTGACGTCCCTGCCTTTGAAGCAATGTGGAAATTAAAAGTTCTATAATTATTTTCAGAACTTCTGGCTTTGTCTCTCACCTGTGGCATTTCTGCTCGCTCTTTTCTCAGTAAGTTTGCGGAAAAGTCCCATATAAAAAGAGTCTAGAATGTGTTTTTCACATGACGTTTTAGCCTAAATGGTGAACTAATTAATCAGTGCGAACCAGCCAGTGACACTGAAATGTAGGTAATATTTTTCAAAGCAAGATTTTGGTTAACTAAATACAGTGACGAGCCAGCAGCCTAACATAGAAACTTGTGTACCGTAGGCAGACGCTTTATGCATTGTGCCGCTGGCCCTGCTGGAGAATGAGTGACGCACCATATTTTAATTGTCAAATTGACAGAGCAAGCGATGCAAACTTGGTGTTTTCAATGTTTAAAAAGGCTTTTCAAGTTTGTCATTTAAACTTGAAAAAAGCACACTTGATTTGGCCTAACTAAAATTTATCAACCCCAATCAAAAAAAGTTTGTTTGATTTATAATCTACATAATAAGTCACATTTCCAGTTGCTGAGGGATTCTTGTTCTGTGAAAGTGGCACAAATTCAGATGTGGGATCTGAAGTTAAACAACTACCTGCCAAATGACAAGATATGAGTCCCCATACCGGGAGTTGAACACGGGCCACCTGGGTGAAAACCAGGAATCCTAACCGCTAGACCATATGGGAAGATGCTACGGTACAATAAACTTTACAGGCACATTGATAAAGGTCAATAAAACACTGGTTTGCATTATGTCTGTTGTTGAAATTAATTGCTCCATCGTTGCCTGCACCGAAAATTGACGTCCCTGCCTTTGAAGCAATGTGGAAATTAAAAGTTCTATAATTATTTTCAGAACTTCTGGCTTTGTCTCTCACCTGTGGCACTTCTGCTCGTTCTTTTCTCAGTAAGGTTGCGGGAAAGTCCCATATAAAAACAGTCTAGAATGTGTTTTTCACATGACGTTTTAGCCTAGACGGTGAACTAATTAATCTGTGCGAACCAGCCAGTGACA
The DNA here is from genome assembly GCF_964263955.1 of Coregonus lavaretus. Classification (NCBI taxonomy): domain Eukaryota; kingdom Metazoa; phylum Chordata; class Actinopteri; order Salmoniformes; family Salmonidae; genus Coregonus; species Coregonus lavaretus. The sequence continues at coordinate 67,150,165 of NC_139989.1, forward strand.
CTGAAATGTATGTAATATTTTTCAGAGCAAGATTTTGGTTAACTAAATACAGTGACGAGCCAGCAGCCTAACATAGAAACTTGTGTACCGTAGGCAGACTCTTTATGCATTGTGCCGCTGGCCATGCTGGAGAATGAGTGACGCACCATATTTTAATTGTCAAATTGACAGAGCAAGCGATGCAAACTTGGTGTTTTCAATGTTTAAAAAGGCTTTTCAAGTTTGTCATTTAAACTTGAAAAAAGCACACTTGATTTGGCCTAACTAATATTTTATCAACCCCAATCAAAAAAAGTTTGTTTGATTTATAATCTACATAATAAGTCACATTTCCAGTTGCTGAGGGATTCTTGTTCTGTGAAAGTGGCTCAAATTCAGATGTGGGATCTGAAGTTAAACAACTACCTGCCAAATGACAAGATATGAGTTCCCATACCGGGAGTTGAACCCGGGCCACCTGGGTGAAAACCAGGAATCCTAACCGCTAGACCATATGGGAAGATGCTACAGTACAATAAACTTTACAGGCACATTGATAAAGGTCAATAAAACACTGGTTTGCATTATGTCTGTTGTTGAAATTAATTGCTCCATCGTTGCCTGCACCGAAAATTGACGTCCCTGCCTTTGAAGCAATGTGGAAATTAAAAGTTCTATAATTATTTTCAGAACTTCTGGCTTTGTCTCTCACCTGTGGCACTTCTGCTCGTTCTTTTCTCAGTAAGGTTGCGGAAAAGTCCCATATAAAAACAGTCTAGAATGTGTTTTTCACATGACGTTTTAGCCTAGACGGTGAACTAATTAATCTGTGCGAACCAGCCAGTGACACTGAAATGTATGTAATATTTTTCAGAGCAAGATTTTGGTTAACTAAATACAGTGTCAAGCCAGCAGTCTAACATAGAAACTTGTGTACCGTAGTCAGACGCTTTATCCATTATGCCGCTTGCCTTGATTGAGAATGAGTGACGCACCATATTTTAATTGTCAAATTGACAGAGCAAGCGATGCAAACTTGGTGTTTTCAATGTTTAAAAAGGCTTTTCAAGTTTGTCATTTAAACTTGAAAAAAGCACACTTGATTTGGCCTAACTAATATTTTATCAACCCCAATCAAAAAAAGTTTGTTTGAATTATAATCTACATAATAAATCACATTTCCAGTTGCTGAGGGATTCTTGTTCTGTGAAAGTCGCTCAAATTCAGATGTGGGATCTGTAGTTTAACAAGTACCTGCCAAATGACAAGATATGAGTTCCCATACCGGGAGTTGAACCTGGGCCACCTGGGTGAAAACCAGGAAACCTAACCGCTAGACCATATGGGAAGATGCTATGGTACAAAAAACTTTACAGACACATTGATAAAGGTCAATAAAACGCTGGTTTGCATTATGTCTGTTGTTGAAATTAAAAGCTCCGTCGTTGCCTGCACCGAAAATTGACGTCCCTGCCTTTGAAGCAATGTGGAAATTAAAAGTTCTATAATTATTTTCAGAACTTCTGGCTTTGTCTCTCACCTGTGGCATTTCTGCTCGCTCTTTTCTCAGTAAGTTTGCGGAAAAGTCCCATATAAAAAGAGTCTAGAATGTGTTTTTCACATGACGTTTTAGCCTAAATGGTGAACTAATTAATCTGTGCGAACCAGCCAGTGACACTGAAATGTATGTAATATTTTTCAGAGCAAGATTTTGGTTAACTAAATACAGTGACGAGCCAGCAGCCTAACATAGAAACTTGTGTACCGTAGGCAGACGCTTTATGCATTGTGCCGCTGGCCCTGCTGGAGAATGAGTGACGCACCATATTTTAATTGTCAAATTGACAGAGCAAGCGATGCAAACTTGGTGTTTTCAATGTTTAAAAAGGCTTTTCAAGTTTGTCATTTAAACTTGAAAAAAGCACACTTGATTTGGCCTAACTAATATTTTATCAACCCCAATCAAAAAAAGTTTGTTTGATTTATAATCTACATAATAAGTCACATTTCCAGTTGCTGAGGGATTCTTGTTCTGTGAAAGTGGCTCAAATTCAGATGTGGGATCTGAAGTTAAACAACTACCTGCCAAATGACAAGATATGAGTTCCCATACCGGGAGTTGAACCCGGGCCACCTGGGTGAAAACCAGGAATCCTAACCGCTAGACCATATGGGAAGATGCTACGGTACAATAAACTTTACAGGCACATTGATAAAGGTCAATAAAACACTGGTTTGCATTATGTCTGTTGTTGAAATTAATTGCTCCATCGTTGCCTGCACCGAAAATTGACGTCCCTGCCTTTGAAGCAATGTGGAAATTAAAAGTTCTATAATTATTTTCAGAACTTCTGGCTTTGTCTCTCACCTGTGGCACTTCTGCTCGTTCTTTTCTCAGTAAGGTTGCGGAAAAGTCCCATATAAAAACAGTCTAGAATGTGTTTTTCACATGACGTTTTAGCCTAGACGGTGAACTAATTAATCTGTGCGAACCAGCCAGTGACACTGAAATGTATGTAATATTTTTCAGAGTAAGATTTGGTTAACTAAATACAGTGTCAAGCCAGCAGTCTAACATAGAAACTTGTGTACCGTAGTCAGACGCTTTATCCATTATGCCGCTTGCCTTGATTGAGAATGAGTGACGCACCATATTTTAATTGTCAAATTGACAGAGCAAGCGATGCAAACTTGGTGTTTTCAATGTTTAAAAAGGCTTTTCAAGTTTGTCATTTAAACTTGAAAAAAGCACACTTGATTTGGCCTAACTAATATTTTATCAACCCCAATCAAAAAAAGTTCGTTTGAATTATAATCTACATAATAAGTCACATTTCCAGTTGCTGAGGGATTCTTGTTCTGTGAAAGTGGCTCAAATTCAGATGTGGGATCTGTAGTTTAACAAGTACCTGCCAAATGACAAGATATGAGTTCCCATACCGGGAGTTGAACCCGGGCCACCTGGGTGAAAACCAGGAATCCTAACCGCTAGACCATATGGGAAGATGCTACGGTACAAAAAACTTTACAGACACATTGATAAAGGTCAATAAAACGCTGGTTTGCATTATGTCTGTTGTTGAAATTAAAAGCTCCATCGTTGCCTGCACCGAAAATTGACGTCCCTGCCTTTGAAGCAATGTGGAAATTAAAAGTTCTATAATTATTTTCAGAACTTCTGGCTTTGTCTCTCACCTGTGGCATTTCTGCTCGCTCTTTTCTCAGTAAGTTTGCGGAAAAGTCCCATATAAAAAGAGTCTAGAATGTGTTTTTCACATGACGTTTTAGCCTAAATGGTGAACTAATTAATCAGTGCGAACCAGCCAGTGACACTGAAATGTAGGTAATATTTTTCAAAGCAAGATTTTGGTTAACTAAATACAGTGACGAGCCAGCAGCCTAACATAGAAACTTGTGTACCGTAGGCAGACGCTTTATGCATTGTGCCGCTGGCCCTGCTGGAGAATGAGTGACGCACCATATTTTAATTGTCAAATTGACAGAGCAAGCGATGCAAACTTGGTGTTTTCAATGTTTAAAAAGGCTTTTCAAGTTTGTCATTTAAACTTGAAAAAAGCACACTTGATTTGGCCTAACTAATATTTTATCAACCCCAATCAAAAAAAGTTTGTTTGATTTATAATCTACATAATAAGTCACATTTCCAGTTGCTGAGGGATTCTTGTTCTGTGAAAGTGGCTCAAATTCAGATGTGGGATCTGAAGTTAAACAACTACCTGCCAAATGACAAGATATGAGTTCCCATACCGGGAGTTGAACCCAGGCCACCTGGGTGAAAACCAGGAATCCTAACCGCTAGACCATATGGGAAGACGCTACGGTACAATAAACTTTACAGGCACATTGATAAAGGTCAATAAAACACTGGTTTGCATTATGTCTGTTGTTGAAATTAATTGCTCCATCGTTGCCTGCACCGAAAATTGACGTCCCTGCCTTTGAAGCAATGTGGAAATTAAAAGTTCTATAATTATTTTCAGAACTTCTGGCTTTGTCTCTCACCTGTGGCACTTCTGCTCGTTCTTTTCTCAGTAAGGTTGCGGAAAAGTCCCATATAAAAACAGTCTAGAATGTGTTTTTCACATGACGTTTTAGCCTAGACGGTGAACTAATTAATCTGTGCGAACCAGCCAGTGACACTGAAATGTATGTAATATTTTTCAGAGCAAGATTTTGGTTAACTAAATACAGTGTCAAGCCAGCAGTCTAACATAGAAACTTGTGTACCGTAGTCAGACGCTTTATCCATTATGCCGCTTGCCTTGATTGAGAATGAGTGACGCACCATATTTTAATTGTCAAATTGACAGAGCAAGCGATGCAAACTTGGTGTTTTCAATGTTTAAAAAGGCTTTTCAAGTTTGTCATTTAACTTGAAAAAAGCACACTTGATTTGGCCTAACTAATATTTTATCAACCCCAATCAAAAAAAGTTTGTTTGATTTATAATCTACATAATAAGTCACATTTCCAGTTGCTGAGGGATTCTTGTTCTGTGAAAGTGGCTCAAATTCAGATGTGGGATCTGAAGTTAAACAACTACCTGCCAAATGACAAGATATGAGTTCCCATACCGGGAGTTGAACCCGGGCCACCTGGGTGAAAACCAGGAATCCTAACCGCTAGACCATATGGGAAGATGCTACGGTACAATAAACTTTACAGGCACATTGATAAAGGTCAATAAAACACTGGTTTGCATTATGTCTGTTGTTGAAATTAATTGCTCCATCGTTGCCTGCACCGAAAATTGACGTCCCTGCCTTTGAAGCAATGTGGAAATTAAAAGTTCTATAATTATTTTCAGAACTTCTGGCTTTGTCTCTCACCTGTGGCACTTCTGCTCGTTCTTTTCTCAGTAAGGTTGCGGAAAAGTCCCATATAAAAACAGTCTAGAATGTGTTTTTCACATGACGTTTTAGCCTAGACGGTGAACTAATTAATCTGTGCGAACCAGCCAGTGACACTGAAATGTATGTAATATTTTTCAGAGCAAGATTTTGGTTAACTAAATACAGTGTCAAGCCAGCAGTCTAACATAGAAACTTGTGTACCGTAGTCAGACGCTTTATCCATTATGCCGCTTGCCTTGATTGAGAATGAGTGACGCACCATATTTTAATTGTCAAATTGACAGAGCAAGCGATGCAAACTTGGTGTTTTCAATGTTTAAAAAGGCTTTTCAAGTTTGTCATTTAAACTTGAAAAAAGCACACTTGATTTGGCCTAACTAATATTTTATCAACACCAATCAAAAAAAGTTCGTTTGAATTATAATCTACATAATAAGTCACATTTCCAGTTGCTGAGGGATTCTTGTTCTGTGAAAGTGGCTCAAATTCAGATGTGGGATCTGTAGTTTAACAAGTACCTGCCAAATGACAAGATATGAGTTCCCATACCGGGAGTTGAACCCGGGCCACCTGGGTGAAAACCAGGAATCCTAACCGCTAGACCATATGGGAAGATGCTACGGTACAAAAAACTTTACAGACACATTGATAAAGGTCAATAAAACGCTGGTTTGCATTATGTCTGTTGTTGAAATTAAAAGCTCCATCGTTGCCTGCACCGAAAATTGACGTCCCTGCCTTTGAAGCAATGTGGAAATTAAAAGTTCTATAATTATTTTCAGAACTTCTGGCTTTGTCTCTCACCTGTGGCATTTCTGCTCGCTCTTTTCTCAGTAAGTTTGCGGAAAAGTCCCATATAAAAAGAGTCTAGAATGTGTTTTTCACATGACGTTTTAGCCTAAATGGTGAACTAATTAATCAGTGCGAACCAGCCAGTGACACTGAAATGTAGGTAATATTTTTCAAAGCAAGATTTTGGTTAACTAAATACAGTGACGAGCCAGCAGCCTAACATAGAAACTTGTGTACCGTAGGCAGACGCTTTATGCATTGTGCCGCTGGCCCTGCTGGAGAATGAGTGACGCACCATATTTTAATTGTCAAATTGACAGAGCAAGCGATGCAAACTTGGTGTTTTCAATGTTTAAAAAGGCTTTTCAAGTTTGTCATTTAAACTTGAAAAAAGCACACTTGATTTGGCCTAACTAAAATTTATCAACCCCAATCAAAAAAAGTTTGTTTGATTTATAATCTACATAATAAGTCACATTTCCAGTTGCTGAGGGATTCTTGTTCTGTGAAAGTGGCACAAATTCAGATGTGGGATCTGAAGTTAAACAACTACCTGCCAAATGACAAGATATGAGTCCCCATACCGGGAGTTGAACACGGGCCACCTGGGTGAAAACCAGGAATCCTAACCGCTAGACCATATGGGAAGATGCTACGGTACAATAAACTTTACAGGCACATTGATAAAGGTCAATAAAACACTGGTTTGCATTATGTCTGTTGTTGAAATTAATTGCTCCATCGTTGCCTGCACCGAAAATTGACGTCCCTGCCTTTGAAGCAATGTGGAAATTAAAAGTTCTATAATTATTTTCAGAACTTCTGGCTTTGTCTCTCACCTGTGGCACTTCTGCTCGTTCTTTTCTCAGTAAGGTTGCGGGAAAGTCCCATATAAAAACAGTCTAGAATGTGTTTTTCACATGACGTTTTAGCCTAGACGGTGAACTAATTAATCTGTGCGAACCAGCCAGTGACACTGAAATGTATGTAATATTTTTCAGAGCAAGATTTTGGTTAACTAAATACAGTGACGAGCCAGCAGCCTAACATAGAAACTTGTGTACCGTAGGCAGACGCTTTATGCATTGTGCCGCTGGCCCTGCTGGAGAATGAGTGACGCACCATATTTTAATTGTCAAATTGACAGAGCAAGCGATGCAAACTTGGTGTTTTCAATGTTTAAAAAGGCTTTTCAAGTTTGTCATTTAAACTTGAAAAAAGCACACTTGATTTGGCCTAACTAATATTTTATCAACCCCAATCAAAAAAAGTTTGTTTGATTTATAATCTACATAATAAGTCACATTTCCAGTTGCTGAGGGATTCTTGTTCTGTGAAAGTGGCTCAAATTCAGATGTGGGATCTGAAGTTAAACAACTACCTGCCAAATGACAAGATATGAGTTCCCATACCGGGAGTTGAACCCGGGCCACCTGGGTGAAAACCAGGAATCCTAACCGCTAGACCATATGGGAAGATGCTACAGTACAATAAACTTTACAGGCACATTGATAAAGGTCAATAAAACACTGGTTTGCATTATGTCTGTTGTTGAAATTAATTGCTCCATCGTTGCCTGCACCGAAAATTGACGTCCCTGCCTTTGAAGCAATGTGGAAATTAAAAGTTCTATAATTATTTTCAGAACTTCTGGCTTTGTCTCTCACCTGTGGCACTTCTGCTCGTTCTTTTCTCAGTAAGGTTGCGGAAAAGTCCCATATAAAAACAGTCTAGAATGTGTTTTTCACATGACGTTTTAGCCTAGACGGTGAACTAATTAATCTGTGCGAACCAGCCAGTGACACTGAAATGTATGTAATATTTTTCAGAGCAAGATTTTGGTTAACTAAATACAGTGTCAAGCCAGCAGTCTAACATAGAAACTTGTGTACCGTAGTCAGACGCTTTATCCATTATGCCGCTTGCCTTGATTGAGAATGAGTGACGCACCATATTTTAATTGTCAAATTGACAGAGCAAGCGATGCAAACTTGGTGTTTTCAATGTTTAAAAAGGCTTTTCAAGTTTGTCATTTAAACTTGAAAAAAGCACACTTGATTTGGCCTAACTAATATTTTATCAACCCCAATCAAAAAAAGTTTGTTTGAATTATAATCTACATAATAAATCACATTTCCAGTTGCTGAGGGATTCTTGTTCTGTGAAAGTCGCTCAAATTCAGATGTGGGATCTGTAGTTTAACAAGTACCTGCCAAATGACAAGATATGAGTTCCCATACCGGGAGTTGAACCCGGGCCACCTGGGTGAAAACCAGGAAACCTAACCGCTAGACCATATGGGAAGATGCTACGGTACAAAAAACTTTACAGACACATTGATAAAGGTCAATAAAACGCTGGTTTGCATTATGTCTGTTGTTGAAATTAAAAGCTCCGTCGTTGCCTGCACCGAAAATTGACGTCCCTGCCTTTGAAGCAATGTGGAAATTAAAAGTTCTATAATTATTTTCAGAACTTCTGGCTTTGTCTCTCACCTGTGGCATTTCTGCTCGCTCTTTTCTCAGTAAGTTTGCGGAAAAGTCCCATATAAAAAGAGTCTAGAATGTGTTTTTCACATGACGTTTTAGCCTAAATGGTGAACTAATTAATCTGTGCGAACCAGCCAGTGACACTGAAATGTATGTAATATTTTTCAGAGCAAGATTTTGGTTAACTAAATACAGTGACGAGCCAGCAGCCTAACATAGAAACTTGTGTACCGTAGGCAGACGCTTTATGCATTGTGCCGCTGGCCCTGCTGGAGAATGAGTGACGCACCATATTTTAATTGTCAAATTGACAGAGCAAGCGATGCAAACTTGGTGTTTTCAATGTTTAAAAAGGCTTTTCAAGTTTGTCATTTAAACTTGAAAAAAGCACACTTGATTTGGCCTAACTAATATTTTATCAACCCCAATCAAAAAAAGTTTGTTTGATTTATAATCTACATAATAAGTCACATTTCCAGTTGCTGAGGGATTCTTGTTCTGTGAAAGTGGCTCAAATTCAGATGTGGGATCTGAAGTTAAACAACTACCTGCCAAATGACAAGATATGAGTTCCCATACCGGGAGTTGAACCCGGGCCACCTGGGTGAAAACCAGGAATCCTAACCGCTAGACCATATGGGAAGATGCTACAGTACAATAAACTTTACAGGCACATTGATAAAGGTCAATAAAACACTGGTTTGCATTATGTCTGTTGTTGAAATTAATTGCTCCATCGTTGCCTGCACCGAAAATTGACGTCCCTGCCTTTGAAGCAATGTGGAAATTAAAAGTTCTATAATTATTTTCAGAACTTCTGGCTTTGTCTCTCACCTGTGGCACTTCTGCTCGTTCTTTTCTCAGTAAGTTTGCGGAAAAGTCCCATATAAAAAGAGTCTAGAATGTGTTTTTCACATGACGTTTTAGCCTAAATGGTGAACTAATTAATCTGTGCGAACCAGCCAGTGACACTGAAATGTATGTAATATTTTTCAGAGCAAGATTTTGGTTAACTAAATACAGTGACGAGCCAGCAGCCTAACATAGAAACTTGTGTACCGTAGGCAGACGCTTTATGCATTGTGCCGCTGGCCCTGCTGGAGAATGAGTGACGCACCATATTTTAATTGTCAAATTGACAGAGCAAGCGATGCAAACTTGGTGTTTTCAATGTTTAAAAAGGCTTTTCAAGTTTGTCATTTAAACTTGAAAAAAGCACACTTGATTTGGCCTAACTAATATTTTATCAACCCCAATCAAAAAAAGTTTGTTTGATTTATAATCTACATAATAAGTCACATTTCCAGTTGCTGAGGGATTCTTGTTCTGTGAAAGTGGCTCAAATTCAGATGTGGGATCTGAAGTTAAACAACTACCTGCCAAATGACAAGATATGAGTTCCCATACCGGGAGTTGAACCCGGGCCACCTGGGTGAAAACCAGGAATCCTAACCGCTAGACCATATGGGAAGATGCTACAGTACAATAAACTTTACAGGCACATTGATAAAGGTCAATAAAACACTGGTTTGCATTATGTCTGTTGTTGAAATTAATTGCTCCATCGTTGCCTGCACCGAAAATTGATGTCCCTGCCTTTGAAGCAATGTGGAAATTAAAAGTTCTATAATTATTTTCAGAACTTCTGGCTTTGTCTCTCACCTGTGGCACTTCTGCTCGTTCTTTTCTCAGTAAGGTTGCGGAAAAGTCCCATATAAAAACAGTCTAGAATGTGTTTTTCACATGACGTTTTAGCCTAGACGGTGAACTAATTAATCTGTGCGAACCAGCCAGTGACACTGAAATGTATGTAATATTTTTCAGAGCAAGATTTTGGTTAACTAAATACAGTGACGAGCCAGCAGCCTAACATAGAAACTTGTGTACCGTAGGCAGACGCTTTATGCATTGTGCCGCTGGCCCTGCTGGAGAATGAGTGACGCACCATATTTTAATTGTCAAATTGACAGAGCAAGCGATGCAAACTTGGTGTTTTCAATGTTTAAAAAGGCTTTTCAAGTTTGTCATTTAAACTTGAAAAAAGCACACTTGATTTGGCCTAACTAATATTTTATCAACCCCAATCAAAAAAAGTTTGTTTGATTTATAATCTACATAATAAGTCACATTTCCAGTTGCTGAGGGATTCTTGTTCTGTGAAAGTGGCTCAAATTCAGATGTGGGATCTGAAGTTAAACAACTACCTGCCAAATGACAAGATATGAGTTCCCATACCGGGAGTTGAACCCGGGCCACCTGGGTGAAAACCAGGAATCCTAACCGCTAAACCATATGGGAAGATGCTACGGTACAATAAACTTTACAGGCACATTGATAAAGGTCAATAAAACACTGGTTTGAATTATGTCTGTTGTTGAAATTAATTGCTCCATCGTTGCCTGCACCGAAAATTGACGTCCCTGCCTTTGAAGCAATGTGGAAATTAAAAGTTCTATAATTATTTTCAGAACTTCTGGCTTTGTCTCTCACCTGTGGCACTTCTGCTCGTTCTTTTCTCAGTAAGGTTGCGGAAAAGTCCCATATAAAAACAGTCTAGAATGTGTTTTTCACATGACGTTTTAGCCTAGACGGTGAACTAATTAATCTGTGCGAACCAGCCAGTGACACTGAAATGTATGTAATATTTTTCAGAGCAAGATTTTGGTTAACTAAATACAGTGTCAAGCCAGCAGTCTAACATAGAAACTTGTGTACCGTAGTCAGACGCTTTATCCATTATGCCGCTTGCCTTGATTGAGAATGAGTGACGCACCATATTTTAATTGTCAAATTGACAGAGCAAGCGATGCAAACTTGGTGTTTTCAATGTTTAAAAAGGCTTTTCAAGTTTGTCATTTAAACTTGAAAAAAGCACACTTGATTTGGCCTAACTAATATTTTATCAACCCCAATCAAAAAAAGTTTGTTTGAATTATAATCTACATAATAAGTCACATTTCCAGTTGCTGAGGGATTCTTGTTCTGTGAAAGTGGCTCAAATTCAGATGTGGGATCTGTAGTTTAACAAGTACCTGCCAAATGACAAGATATGAGTTCCCAAACCGGGAGTTGAACCCGGGCCACCTGGGTGAAAACCAGGAATCCTAACCGCTAGACCATATGGGAAGATGCTACGGTACAATAAACTTTACAGACACATTGATAAAGGTCAATAAAACGCTGGTTTGCATTATGTCTGTTGTTGAAATTAAAAGCTCCATCGTTGCCTGCACCGAAAATTGACGTCCCTGCCTTTGAAGCAATGTGGAAATTAAAAGTTCTATAATTATTTTCAGAACTTCTGGCTTTGTCTCTCACCTGTGGCATTTCTGCTCGCTCTTTTCTCAGTAAGTTTGCGGAAAAGTCCCATATAAAAAGAGTCTAGAATGTGTTTTTCACATGACGTTTTAGCCTAAATGGTGAACTAATTAATCAGTGCGAACCAGCCAGTGACACTGAAATGTAGGTAATATTTTTCAAAGCAAGATTTTGGTTAACTAAATACAGTGACGAGCCAGCAGCCTAACATAGAAACTTGTGTACCGTAGGCAGACGCTTTATGCATTGTGCCGCTGGCCCTGCTGGAGAATGAGTGACGCACCATATTTTAATTGTCAAATTGACAGAGCAAGCGATGCAAACTTGGTGTTTTCAATGTTTAAAAAGGCTTTTCAAGTTTGTCATTTAAACTTGAAAAAAGCACACTTGATTTGGCCTAACTAATATTTTATCAACCCCAATCAAAAAAAGTTTGTTTGATTTATAATCTACATAATAAGTCACATTTCCAGTTGCTGAGGGATTCTTGTTCTGTGAAAGTGGCTCAAATTCAGATGTGGGATCTGAAGTTAAACAACTACCTGCCAAATGACAAGATATGAGTTCCCATACCGGGAGTTGAACCCGGGCCACCTGGGTGAAAACCAGGAATCCTAACCGCTAGACCATATGGGAAGATGCTACAGTACAATAAACTTTACAGGCACATTGATAAAGGTCAATAAAACACTGGTTTGCATTATGTCTGTTGTTGAAATTAATTGCTCCATCGTTGCCTGCACCGAAAATTGATGTCCCTGCCTTTGAAGCAATGTGGAAATTAAAAGTTCTATAATTATTTTCAGAACTTCTGGCTTTGTCTCTCACCTGTGGCACTTCTGCTCGTTCTTTTCTCAGTAAGGTTGCGGAAAAGTCCCATATAAAAACAGTCTAGAATGTGTTTTTCACATGACGTTTTAGCCTAGACGGTGAACTAATTAATCTGTGCGAACCAGCCAGTGACACTGAAATGTATGTAATATTTTTCAGAGCAAGATTTTGGTTAACTAAATACAGTGACGAGCCAGCAGCCTAACATAGAAACTTGTGTACCGTAGGCAGACGCTTTATGCATTGTGCCGCTGGCCCTGCTGGAGAATGAGTGACGCACCATATTTTAATTGTCAAATTGACAGAGCAAGCGATGCAAACTTGGTGTTTTCAATGTTTAAAAAGGCTTTTCAAGTTTGTCATTTAAACTTGAAAAAAGCACACTTGATTTGGCCTAACTAATATTTTATCAACCCCAATCAAAAAAAGTTTGTTTGATTTATAATCTACATAATAAGTCACATTTCCAGTTGCTGAGGGATTCTTGTTCTGTGAAAGTGGCTCAAATTCAGATGTGGGATCTGAAGTTAAACAACTACCTGCCAAATGACAAGATATGAGTTCCCATACCGGGAGTTGAACCCGGGCCACCTGGGTGAAAACCAGGAATCCTAACCGCTAAACCATATGGGAAGATGCTACGGTACAATAAACTTTACAGGCACATTGATAAAGGTCAATAAAACACTGGTTTGAATTATGTCTGTTGTTGAAATTAATTGCTCCATCGTTGCCTGCACCGAAAATTGACGTCCCTGCCTTTGAAGCAATGTGGAAATTAAAAGTTCTATAATTATTTTCAGAACTTCTGGCTTTGTCTCTCACCTGTGGCACTTCTGCTCGTTCTTTTCTCAGTAAGGTTGCGGAAAAGTCCCATATAAAAACAGTCTAGAATGTGTTTTTCACATGACGTTTTAGCCTAGACGGTGAACTAATTAATCTGTGCGAACCAGCCAGTGACACTGAAATGTATGTAATATTTTTCAGAGCAAGATTTTGGTTAACTAAATACAGTGTCAAGCCAGCAGTCTAACATAGAAACTTGTGTACCGTAGTCAGACGCTTTATCCATTATGCCGCTTGCCTTGATTGAGAATGAGTGACGCACCATATTTTAATTGTCAAATTGACAGAGCAAGCGATGCAAACTTGGTGTTTTCAATGTTTAAAAAGGCTTTTCAAGTTTGTCATTTAAACTTGAAAAAAGCACACTTGATTTGGCCTAACTAATATTTTATCAACCCCAATCAAAAAAAGTTTGTTTGAATTATAATCTACATAATAAGTCACATTTCCAGTTGCTGAGGGATTCTTGTTCTGTGAAAGTGGCTCAAATTCAGATGTGGGATCTGTAGTTTAACAAGTACCTGCCAAATGACAAGATATGAGTTCCCAAACCGGGAGTTGAACCCGGGCCACCTGGGTGAAAACCAGGAATCCTAACCGCTAGACCATATGGGAAGATGCTACGGTACAATAAACTTTACAGACACATTGATAAAGGTCAATAAAACGCTGGTTTGCATTATGTCTGTTGTTGAAATTAAAAGCTCCATCGTTGCCTGCACCGAAAATTGACGTCCCTGCCTTTGAAGCAATGTGGAAATTAAAAGTTCTATAATTATTTTCAGAACTTCTGGCTTTGTCTCTCACCTGTGGCATTTCTGCTCGCTCTTTTCTCAGTAAGTTTGCGGAAAAGTCCCATATAAAAAGAGTCTAGAATGTGTTTTTCACATGACGTTTTAGCCTAAATGGTGAACTAATTAATCAGTGCGAACCAGCCAGTGACACTGAAATGTAGGTAATATTTTTCAAAGCAAGATTTTGGTTAACTAAATACAGTGACGAGCCAGCAGCCTAACATAGAAACTTGTGTACCGTAGGCAGACGCTTTATGCATTGTGCCGCTGGCCCTGCTGGAGAATGAGTGACGCACCATATTTTAATTGTCAAATTGACAGAGCAAGCGATGCAAACTTGGTGTTTTCAATGTTTAAAAAGGCTTTTCAAGTTTGTCATTTAAACTTGAAAAAAGCACACTTGATTTGGCCTAACTAATATTTTATCAACCCCAATCAAAAAAAGTTTGTTTGATTTATAATCTACATAATAAGTCACATTTCCAGTTGCTGAGGGATTCTTGTTCTGTGAAAGTGGCTCAAATTCAGATGTGGGATCTGAAGTTAAACAACTACCTGCCAAATGACAAGATATGAGTTCCCATACCGGGAGTTGAACCCGGGCCACAACCAGGAATCCTAACCGCTAGACCATATGGGAAGATGCTACGGTACAATAAACTTTACAGGCACATTGATAAAGGTCAATAAAACACTGGTTTGCATTATGTCTGTTGTTGAAATTAATTGCTCCATCGTTGCCTGCACCGAAAATTGACGTCCCTGCCTTTGAAGCAATGTGGAAATTAAAAGTTCTATAATTATTTTCAGAACTTCTGGCTTTGTCTCTCACCTGTGGCACTTCTGCTCGTTCTTTTCTCAGTAAGGTTGCGGAAAAGTCCCATATAAAAACAGTCTAGAATGTGTTTTTCACATGACGTTTTAGCCTAGACGGTGAACTAATTAATCTGTGCGAACCAGCCAGTGACACTGAAATGTATGTAATATTTTTCAGAGCAAGATTTTGGTTAACTAAATACAGTGTCAAGCCAGCAGTCTAACATAGAAACTTGTGTACCGTAGTCAGACGCTTTATCCATTATGCCGCTTGCCTTGATTGAGAATGAGTGACGCACCATATTTTAATTGTCAAATTGACAGAGCAAGCGATGCAAACTTGGTGTTTTCAATGTTTAAAAAGGCTTTTCAAGTTTGTCATTTAAACTTGAAAAAAGCACACTTGATTTGGCCTAACTAATATTTTATCAACCCCAATCAAAAAAAGTTTGTTTGATTTATAATCTACATAATAAGTCACATTTCCAGTTGCTGAGGGATTCTTGTTCTGTGAAAGTGGCTCAAATTCAGATGTGGGATCTGAAGTTAAACAACTACCTGCCAAATGACAAGATATGAGTTCCCATACCGGGAGTTGAACCCGGGCCACCTGGGTGAAAACCAGGAATCCTAACCGCTAGACCATATGGGAAGATGCTACGGTACAATAAACTTTACAGGCACATTGATAAAGGTCAATAAAACACTGGTTTGCATTATGTCTGTTGTTGAAATTAATTGCTCCATCGTTGCCTGCACCGAAAATTGACGTCCCTGCCTTTGAAGCAATGTGGAAATTAAAAGTTCTATAATTATTTTCAGAACTTCTGGCTTTGTCTCTCACCTGTGGCACTTCTGCTCGTTCTTTTCTCAGTAAGGTTGCGGAAAAGTCCCATATAAAAACAGTCTAGAATGTGTTTTTCACATGACGTTTTAGCCTAGACGGTGAACTAATTAATCTGTGCGAACCAGCCAGTGACACTGAAATGTATGTAATATTTTTCAGAGCAAGATTTGGTTAACTAAATACAGTGTCAAGCCAGCAGTCTAACATAGAAACTTGTGTACCGTAGTCAGACGCTTTATCCATTATGCCGCTTGCCTTGATTGAGAATGAGTGACGCACCATATTTTAATTGTCAAATTGACAGAGCAAGCGATGCAAACTTGGTGTTTTCAATGTTTAAAAAGGCTTTTCAAGTTTGTCATTTAAACTTGAAAAAAGCACACTTGATTTGGCCTAACTAATATTTTATCAACCCCAATCAAAAAAAGTTCGTTTGAATTATAATCTACATAATAAGTCACATTTCCAGTTGCTGAGGGATTCTTGTTCTGTGAAAGTGGCTCAAATTCAGATGTGGGATCTGTAGTTTAACAAGTACCTGCCAAATGACAAGATATGAGTTCCCATACCGGGAGTTGAACCCGGGCCACCTGGGTGAAAACCAGGAATCCTAACCGCTAGACCATATGGGAAGATGCTACGGTACAAAAAACTTTACAGACACATTGATAAAGGTCAATAAAACGCTGGTTTGCATTAAGTCTGTTGTTGAAATTAAAAGCTCCATCGTTGCCTGCACCGAAAATTGACGTCCCTGCCTTTGAAGCAATGTGGAAATTAAAAGTTCTATAATTATTTTCAGAACTTCTGGCTTTGTCTCTCACCTGTGGCATTTCTGCTCGCTCTTTTCTCAGTAAGTTTGCGGAAAAGTCCCATATAAAAAGAGTCTAGAATGTGTTTTTCACATGACGTTTTAGCCTAAATGGTGAACTAATTAATCAGTGCGAACCAGCCAGTGACACTGAAATGTAGGTAATATTTTTCAAAGCAAGATTTTGGTTAACTAAATACAGTGACGAGCCAGCAGCCTAACATAGAAACTTGTGTACCGTAGGCAGACGCTTTATGCATTGTGCCGCTGGCCCTGCTGGAGAATGAGTGACGCACCATATTTTAATTGTCAAATTGACAGAGCAAGCGATGCAAACTTGGTGTTTTCAATGTTTAAAAAGGCTTTTCAAGTTTGTCATTTAAACTTGAAAAAAGCACACTTGATTTGGCCTAACTAATATTTTATCAACCCCAATCAAAAAAAGTTTGTTTGATTTATAATCTACATAATAAGTCACATTTCCAGTTGCTGAGGGATTCTTGTTCTGTGAAAGTGGCTCAAATTCAGATGTGGGATCTGAAGTTAAACAACTACCTGCCAAATGACAAGATATGAGTTCCCATACCGGGAGTTGAACCCAGGCCACCTGGGTGAAAACCAGGAATCCTAACCGCTAGACCATATGGGAAGACGCTACGGTACAATAAACTTTACAGGCACATTGATAAAGGTCAATAAAACACTGGTTTGCATTATGTCTGTTGTTGAAATTAATTGCTCCATCGTTGCCTGCACCGAAAATTGACGTCCCTGCCTTTGAAGCAATGTGGAAATTAAAAGTTCTATAATTATTTTCAGAACTTCTGGCTTTGTCTCTCACCTGTGGCACTTCTGCTCGTTCTTTTCTCAGTAAGGTTGCGGAAAAGTCCCATATAAAAACAGTCTAGAATGTGTTTTTCACATGACGTTTTAGCCTAGACGGTGAACTAATTAATCTGTGCGAACCAGCCAGTGACACTGAAATGTATGTAATATTTTTCAGAGCAAGATTTTGGTTAACTAAATACAGTGTCAAGCCAGCAGTCTAACATAGAAACTTGTGTACCGTAGTCAGACGCTTTATCCATTATGCCGCTTGCCTTGATTGAGAATGAGTGACGCACCATATTTTAATTGTCAAATTGACAGAGCAAGCGATGCAAACTTGGTGTTTTCAATGTTTAAAAAGGCTTTTCAAGTTTGTCATTTAACTTGAAAAAAGCACACTTGATTTGGCCTAACTAATATTTTATCAACCCCAATCAAAAAAAGTTTGTTTGATTTATAATCTACATAATAAGTCACATTTCCAGTTGCTGAGGGATTCTTGTTCTGTGAAAGTGGCTCAAATTCAGATGTGGGATCTGAAGTTAAACAACTACCTGCCAAATGACAAGATATGAGTTCCCATACCGGGAGTTGAACCCGGGCCACCTGGGTGAAAACCAGGAATCCTAACCGCTAGACCATATGGGAAGATGCTACGGTACAATAAACTTTACAGGCACATTGATAAAGGTCAATAAAACACTGGTTTGCATTATGTCTGTTGTTGAAATTAATTGCTCCATCGTTGCCTGCACCGAAAATTGACGTCCCTGCCTTTGAAGCAATGTGGAAATTAAAAGTTCTATAATTATTTTCAGAACTTCTGGCTTTGTCTCTCACCTGTGGCACTTCTGCTCGTTCTTTTCTCAGTAAGGTTGCGGGAAAGTCCCATATAAAAACAGTCTAGAATGTGTTTTTCACATGACGTTTTAGCCTAGACGGTGAACTAATTAATCTGTGCGAACCAGCCAGTGACACTGAAATGTATGTAATATTTTTCAGAGCAAGATTTTGGTTAACTAAATACAGTGACGAGCCAGCAGCCTAACATAGAAACTTGTGTACCGTAGGCAGACTCTTTATGCATTGTGCCGCTGGCCCTGCTGGAGAATGAGTGACGCACCATATTTTAATTGTCAAATTGACAGAGCAAGCGATGCAAACTTGGTGTTTTCAATGTTTAAAAAGGCTTTTCAAGTTTGTCATTTAAACTTGAAAAAAGCACACTTGATTTGGCCTAACTAATATTTTATCAACCCCAATCAAAAAAAGTTTGTTTGATTTATAATCTACATAATAAGTCACATTTCCAGTTGCTGAGGGATTCTTGTTCTGTGAAAGTGGCTCAAATTCAGATGTGGGATCTGAAGTTAAACAACTACCTGCCAAATGACAAGATATGAGTTCCCATACCGGGAGTTGAACCCGGGCCACCTGGGTGAAAACCAGGAATCCTAACCGCTAGACCATATGGGAAGATGCTACAGTACAATAAACTTTACAGGCACATTGATAAAGGTCAATAAAACACTGGTTTGCATTATGTCTGTTGTTGAAATTAATTGCTCCATCGTTGCCTGCACCGAAAATTGACGTCCCTGCCTTTGAAGCAATGTGGAAATTAAAAGTTCTATAATTATTTTCAGAACTTCTGGCTTTGTCTCTCACCTGTGGCACTTCTGCTCGTTCTTTTCTCAGTAAGGTTGCGGAAAAGTCCCATATAAAAACAGTCTAGAATGTGTTTTTCACATGACGTTTTAGCCTAGACGGTGAACTAATTAATCTGTGCGAACCAGCCAGTGACACTGAAATGTATGTAATATTTTTCAGAGCAAGATTTTGGTTAACTAAATACAGTGTCAAGCCAGCAGTCTAACATAGAAACTTGTGTACCATAGTCAGACGCTTTATCCATTATGCCGCTTGCCTTGATTGAGAATGAGTGACGCACCATATTTTAATTGTCAAATTGACAGAGCAAGCGATGCAAACTTGGTGTTTTCAATGTTTAAAAAGGCTTTTCAAGTTTGTCATTTAAACTTGAAAAAAGCACACTTGATTTGGCCTAACTAATATTTTATCAACCCCAATCAAAAAAAGTTTGTTTGAATTATAATCTACATAATAAATCACATTTCCAGTTGCTGAGGGATTCTTGTTCTGTGAAAGTCGCTCAAATTCAGATGTGGGATCTGTATTTTAACAAGTACCTGCCAAATGACAAGATATGAGTTCCCATACCGGGAGTTGAACCCGGGCCACCTGGGTGAAAACCAGGAAACCTAACCGCTAGACCATATGGGAAGATGCTACGGTACAAAAAACTTTACAGACACATTGATAAAGGTCAATAAAACGCTGGTTTGCATTATGTCTGTTGTTGAAATTAAAAGCTCCGTCGTTGCCTGCACCGAAAATTGACGTCCCTGCCTTTGAAGCAATGTGGAAATTAAAAGTTCTATAATTATTTTCAGAACTTCTGGCTTTGTCTCTCACCTGTGGCATTTCTGCTCGCTCTTTTCTCAGTAAGTTTGCGGAAAAGTCCCATATAAAAAGAGTCTAGAATGTGTTTTTCACATGACGTTTTAGCCTAAATGGTGAACTAATTAATCTGTGCGAACCAGCCAGTGACACTGAAATGTATGTAATATTTTTCAGAGCAAGATTTTGGTTAACTAAATACAGTGACGAGCCAGCAGCCTAACATAGAAACTTGTGTACCGTAGGCAGACGCTTTATGCATTGTGCCGCTGGCCCTGCTGGAGAATGAGTGACGCACCATATTTTAATTGTCAAATTGACAGAGCAAGCGATGCAAACTTGGTGTTTTCAATGTTTAAAAAGGCTTTTCAAGTTTGTCATTTAAACTTGAAAAAAGCACACTTGATTTGGCCTAACTAATATTTTATCAACCCCAATCAAAAAAAGTTTGTTTGATTTATAATCTACATAATAAGTCACATTTCCAGTTGCTGAGGGATTCTTGTTCTGTGAAAGTGGCTCAAATTCAGATGTGGGATCTGAAGTTAAACAACTACCTGCCAAATGACAAGATATGAGTTCCCATACCGGGAGTTGAACCCGGGCCACCTGGGTGAAAACCAGGAATCCTAACCGCTAGACCATATGGGAAGATGCTACGGTACAATAAACTTTACAGGCACATTGATAAAGGTCAATAAAACACTGGTTTGCATTATGTCTGTTGTTGAAATTAATTGCTCCATCGTTGCCTGCACCGAAAATTGACGTCCCTGCCTTTGAAGCAATGTGGAAATTAAAAGTTCTATAATTATTTTCAGAACTTCTGGCTTTGTCTCTCACCTGTGGCACTTCTGCTCGTTCTTTTCTCAGTAAGGTTGCGGAAAAGTCCCATATAAAAACAGTCTAGAATGTGTTTTTCACATGACGTTTTAGCCTAGACGGTGAACTAATTAATCTGTGCGAACCAGCCAGTGACACTGAAATGTATGTAATATTTTTCAGAGCAAGATTTGGTTAACTAAATACAGTGTCAAGCCAGCAGTCTAACATAGAAACTTGTGTACCGTAGTCAGACGCTTTATCCATTATGCCGCTTGCCTTGATTGAGAATGAGTGACGCACCATATTTTAATTGTCAAATTGACAGAGCAAGCGATGCAAACTTGGTGTTTTCAATGTTTAAAAAGGCTTTTCAAGTTTGTCATTTAACTTGAAAAAAGCACACTTGATTTGGCCTAACTAATATTTTATCAACCCCAATCAAAAAAAGTTTGTTTGATTTATAATCTACATAATAAGTCACATTTCCAGTTGCTGAGGGATTCTTGTTCTGTGAAAGTGGCTCAAATTCAGATGTGGGATCTGAAGTTAAACAACTACCTGCCAAATGACAAGATATGAGTTCCCATACCGGGAGTTGAACCCGGGCCACCTGGGTGAAAACCAGGAATCCTAACCGCTAGACCATATGGGAAGATGCTACGGTACAATAAACTTTACAGGCACATTGATAAAGGTCAATAAAACACTGGTTTGCATTATGTCTGTTGTTGAAATTAATTGCTCCATCGTTGCCTGCACCGAAAATTGACGTCCCTGCCTTTGAAGCAATGTGGAAATTAAAAGTTCTATAATTATTTTCAGAACTTCTGGCTTTGTCTCTCACCTGTGGCACTTCTGCTCGTTCTTTTCTCAGTAAGGTTGCGGAAAAGTCCCATATAAAAACAGTCTAGAATGTGTTTTTCACATGACGTTTTAGCCTAAATGGTGAACTAATTAATCAGTGCGAACCAGCCAGTGACACTGAAATGTAGGTAATATTTTTCAAAGCAAGATTTTGGTTAACTAAATACAGTGACGAGCCAGCAGCCTAACATAGAAACTTGTGTACCGTAGGCAGACGCTTTATGCATTGTGCCGCTGGCCCTGCTGGAGAATGAGTGACGCACCATATTTTAATTGTCAAATTGACAGAGCAAGCGATGCAAACTTGGTGTTTTCAATGTTTAAAAAGGCTTTTCAAGTTTGTCATTTAAACTTGAAAAAAGCACACTTGATTTGGCCTAACTAATATTTTATCAACCCCAATCAAAAAAAGTTTGTTTGATTTATAATCTACATAATAAGTCACATTTCCAGTTGCTGAGGGATTCTTGTTCTGTGAAAGTGGCTCAAATTCAGATGTGGGATCTGAAGTTAAACAACTACCTGCCAAATGACAAGATATGAGTTCCCATACCGGGAGTTGAACCCAGGCCACCTGGGTGAAAACCAGGAATCCTAACCGCTAGACCATATGGGAAGACGCTACGGTACAATAAACTTTACAGGCACATTGATAAAGGTCAATAAAACACTGGTTTGCATTATGTCTGTTGTTGAAATTAATTGCTCCATCGTTGCCTGCACCGAAAATTGACGTCCCTGCCTTTGAAGCAATGTGGAAATTAAAAGTTCTATAATTATTTTCAGAACTTCTGGCTTTGTCTCTCACCTGTGGCACTTCTGCTCGTTCTTTTCTCAGTAAGGTTGCGGAAAAGTCCCATATAAAAACAGTCTAGAATGTGTTTTTCACATGACGTTTTAGCCTAGACGGTGAACTAATTAATCTGTGCGAACCAGCCAGTGACACTGAAATGTATGTAATATTTTTCAGAGCAAGATTTTGGTTAACTAAATACAGTGTCAAGCCAGCAGTCTAACATAGAAACTTGTGTACCGTAGTCAGACGCTTTATCCATTATGCCGCTTGCCTTGATTGAGAATGAGTGACGCACCATATTTTAATTGTCAAATTGACAGAGCAAGCGATGCAAACTTGGTGTTTTCAATGTTTAAAAAGGCTTTTCAAGTTTGTCATTTAACTTGAAAAAAGCACACTTGATTTGGCCTAACTAATATTTTATCAACCCCAATCAAAAAAAGTTTGTTTGATTTATAATCTACATAATAAGTCACATTTCCAGTTGCTGAGGGATTCTTGTTCTGTGAAAGTGGCTCAAATTCAGATGTGGGATCTGAAGTTAAACAACTACCTGCCAAATGACAAGATATGAGTTCCCATACCGGGAGTTGAACCCGGGCCACCTGGGTGAAAACCAGGAATCCTAACCGCTAGACCATATGGGAAGATGCTACGGTACAATAAACTTTACAGGCACATTGATAAAGGTCAATAAAACACTGGTTTGCATTATGTCTGTTGTTGAAATTAATTGCTCCATCGTTGCCTGCACCGAAAATTGACGTCCCTGCCTTTGAAGCAATGTGGAAATTAAAAGTTCTATAATTATTTTCAGAACTTCTGGCTTTGTCTCTCACCTGTGGCACTTCTGCTCGTTCTTTTCTCAGTAAGGTTGCGGAAAAGTCCCATATAAAAACAGTCTAGAATGTGTTTTTCACATGACGTTTTAGCCTAGACGGTGAACTAATTAATCTGTGCGAACCAGCCAGTGACACTGAAATGTATGTAATATTTTTCAGAGCAAGATTTTGGTTAACTAAATACAGTGTCAAGCCAGCAGTCTAACATAGAAACTTGTGTACCGTAGTCAGACGCTTTATCCATTATGCCGCTTGCCTTGATTGAGAATGAGTGACGCACCATATTTTAATTGTCAAATTGACAGAGCAAGCGATGCAAACTTGGTGTTTTCAATGTTTAAAAAGGCTTTTCAAGTTTGTCATTTAAACTTGAAAAAAGCACACTTGATTTGGCCTAACTAATATTTTATCAACACCAATCAAAAAAAGTTCGTTTGAATTATAATCTACATAATAAGTCACATTTCCAGTTGCTGAGGGATTCTTGTTCTGTGAAAGTGGCTCAAATTCAGATGTGGGATCTGTAGTTTAACAAGTACCTGCCAAATGACAAGATATGAGTTCCCATACCGGGAGTTGAACCCGGGCCACCTGGGTGAAAACCAGGAATCCTAACCGCTAGACCATATGGGAAGATGCTACGGTACAAAAAACTTTACAGACACATTGATAAAGGTCAATAAAACGCTGGTTTGCATTATGTCTGTTGTTGAAATTAAAAGCTCCATCGTTGCCTGCACCGAAAATTGACGTCCCTGCCTTTGAAGCAATGTGGAAATTAAAAGTTCTATAATTATTTTCAGAACTTCTGGCTTTGTCTCTCACCTGTGGCATTTCTGCTCGCTCTTTTCTCAGTAAGTTTGCGGAAAAGTCCCATATAAAAAGAGTCTAGAATGTGTTTTTCACATGACGTTTTAGCCTAAATGGTGAACTAATTAATCAGTGCGAACCAGCCAGTGACACTGAAATGTAGGTAATATTTTTCAAAGCAAGATTTTGGTTAACTAAATACAGTGACGAGCCAGCAGCCTAACATAGAAACTTGTGTACCATAGGCAGACGCTTTATGCATTGTGCCGCTGGCCCTGCTGGAGAATGAGTGACGCACCATATTTTAATTGTCAAATTGACAGAGCAAGCGATGCAAACTTGGTGTTTTCAATGTTTAAAAAGGCTTTTCAAGTTTGTCATTTAAACTTGAAAAAAGCACACTTGATTTGGCCTAACTAAAATTTATCAACCCCAATCAAAAAAAGTTTGTTTGATTTATAATCTACATAATAAGTCACATTTCCAGTTGCTGAGGGATTCTTGTTCTGTGAAAGTGGCACAAATTCAGATGTGGGATCTGAAGTTAAACAACTACCTGCCAAATGACAAGATATGAGTCCCCATACCGGGAGTTGAACACGGGCCACCTGGGTGAAAACCAGGAATCCTAACCGCTAGACCATATGGGAAGATGCTACGGTACAATAAACTTTACAGGCACATTGATAAAGGTCAATAAAACACTGGTTTGCATTATGTCTGTTGTTGAAATTAATTGCTCCATCGTTGCCTGCACCGAAAATTGACGTCCCTGCCTTTGAAGCAATGTGGAAATTAAAAGTTCTATAATTATTTTCAGAACTTCTGGCTTTGTCTCTCACCTGTGGCACTTCTGCTCGTTCTTTTCTCAGTAAGGTTGCGGGAAAGTCCCATATAAAAACAGTCTAGAATGTGTTTTTCACATGACGTTTTAGCCTAGACGGTGAACTAATTAATCTGTGCGAACCAGCCAGTGACACTGAAATGTATGTAATATTTTTCAGAGCAAGATTTTGGTTAACTAAATACAGTGACGAGCCAGCAGCCTAACATAGAAACTTGTGTACCGTAGGCAGACGCTTTATGCATTGTGCCGCTGGCCCTGCTGGAGAATGAGTGACGCACCATATTTTAATTGTCAAATTGACAGAGCAAGCGATGCAAACTTGGTGTTTTCAATGTTTAAAAAGGCTTTTCAAGTTTGTCATTTAAACTTGAAAAAAGCACACTTGATTTGGCCTAACTAATATTTTATCAACCCCAATCAAAAAAAGTTTGTTTGATTTATAATCTACATAATAAGTCACATTTCCAGTTGCTGAGGGATTCTTGTTCTGTGAAAGTGGCTCAAATTCAGATGTGGGATCTGAAGTTAAACAACTACCTGCCAAATGACAAGATATGAGTTCCCATACCGGGAGTTGAACCCGGGCCACCTGGGTGAAAACCAGGAATCCTAACCGCTAGACCATATGGGAAGATGCTACAGTACAATAAACTTTACAGGCACATTGATAAAGGTCAATAAAACACTGGTTTGCATTATGTCTGTTGTTGAAATTAATTGCTCCATCGTTGCCTGCACCGAAAATTGACGTCCCTGCCTTTGAAGCAATGTGGAAATTAAAAGTTCTATAATTATTTTCAGAACTTCTGGCTTTGTCTCTCACCTGTGGCACTTCTGCTCGTTCTTTTCTCAGTAAGGTTGCGGAAAAGTCCCATATAAAAACAGTCTAGAATGTGTTTTTCACATGACGTTTTAGCCTAGACGGTGAACTAATTAATCTGTGCGAACCAGCCAGTGACACTGAAATGTATGTAATATTTTTCAGAGCAAGATTTTGGTTAACTAAATACAGTGTCAAGCCAGCAGTCTAACATAGAAACTTGTGTACCGTAGTCAGACGCTTTATCCATTATGCCGCTTGCCTTGATTGAGAATGAGTGACGCACCATATTTTAATTGTCAAATTGACAGAGCAAGCGATGCAAACTTGGTGTTTTCAATGTTTAAAAAGGCTTTTCAAGTTTGTCATTTAAACTTGAAAAAAGCACACTTGATTTGGCCTAACTAATATTTTATCAACCCCAATCAAAAAAAGTTTGTTTGAATTATAATCTACATAATAAATCACATTTCCAGTTGCTGAGGGATTCTTGTTCTGTGAAAGTCGCTCAAATTCAGATGTGGGATCTGTAGTTTAACAAGTACCTGCCAAATGACAAGATATGAGTTCCCATACCGGGAGTTGAACCCGGGCCACCTGGGTGAAAACCAGGAAACCTAACCGCTAGACCATATGGGAAGATGCTACGGTACAAAAAACTTTACAGACACATTGATAAAGGTCAATAAAACGCTGGTTTGCATTATGTCTGTTGTTGAAATTAAAAGCTCCGTCGTTGCCTGCACCGAAAATTGACGTCCCTGCCTTTGAAGCAATGTGGAAATTAAAAGTTCTATAATTATTTTCAGAACTTCTGGCTTTGTCTCTCACCTGTGGCATTTCTGCTCGCTCTTTTCTCAGTAAGTTTGCGGAAAAGTCCCATATAAAAAGAGTCTAGAATGTGTTTTTCACATGACGTTTTAGCCTAAATGGTGAACTAATTAATCTGTGCGAACCAGCCAGTGACACTGAAATGTATGTAATATTTTTCAGAGCAAGATTTTGGTTAACTAAATACAGTGACGAGCCAGCAGCCTAACATAGAAACTTGTGTACCGTAGGCAGACGCTTTATGCATTGTGCCGCTGGCCCTGCTGGAGAATGAGTGACGCACCATATTTTAATTGTCAAATTGACAGAGCAAGCGATGCAAACTTGGTGTTTTCAATGTTTAAAAAGGCTTTTCAAGTTTGTCATTTAAACTTGAAAAAAGCACACTTGATTTGGCCTAACTAATATTTTATCAACCCCAATCAAAAAAAGTTTGTTTGATTTATAATCTACATAATAAGTCACATTTCCAGTTGCTGAGGGATTCTTGTTCTGTGAAAGTGGCTCAAATTCAGATGTGGGATCTGAAGTTAAACAACTACCTGCCAAATGACAAGATATGAGTTCCCATACCGGGAGTTGAACCCGGGCCACCTGGGTGAAAACCAGGAATCCTAACCGCTAGACCATATGGGAAGATGCTACAGTACAATAAACTTTACAGGCACATTGATAAAGGTCAATAAAACACTGGTTTGCATTATGTCTGTTGTTGAAATTAATTGCTCCATCGTTGCCTGCACCGAAAATTGACGTCCCTGCCTTTGAAGCAATGTGGAAATTAAAAGTTCTATAATTATTTTCAGAACTTCTGGCTTTGTCTCTCACCTGTGGCACTTCTGCTCGTTCTTTTCTCAGTAAGTTTGCGGAAAAGTCCCATATAAAAAGAGTCTAGAATGTGTTTTTCACATGACGTTTTAGCCTAAATGGTGAACTAATTAATCTGTGCGAACCAGCCAGTGACACTGAAATGTATGTAATATTTTTCAGAGCAAGATTTTGGTTAACTAAATACAGTGACGAGCCAGCAGCCTAACATAGAAACTTGTGTACCGTAGGCAGACGCTTTATGCATTGTGCCGCTGGCCCTGCTGGAGAATGAGTGACGCACCATATTTTAATTGTCAAATTGACAGAGCAAGCGATGCAAACTTGGTGTTTTCAATGTTTAAAAAGGCTTTTCAAGTTTGTCATTTAAACTTGAAAAAAGCACACTTGATTTGGCCTAACTAATATTTTATCAACCCCAATCAAAAAAAGTTTGTTTGATTTATAATCTACATAATAAGTCACATTTCCAGTTGCTGAGGGATTCTTGTTCTGTGAAAGTGGCTGAAATTCAGATGTGGGATCTGAAGTTAAACAACTACCTGCCAAATGACAAGATATGAGTTCCCATACCGGGAGTTGAACCCGGGCCACCTGGGTGAAAACCAGGAATCCTAACCGCTAGACCATATGGGAAGATGCTACAGTACAATAAACTTTACAGGCACATTGATAAAGGTCAATAAAACACTGGTTTGCATTATGTCTGTTGTTGAAATTAATTGCTCCATCGTTGCCTGCACCGAAAATTGATGTCCCTGCCTTTGAAGCAATGTGGAAATTAAAAGTTCTATAATTATTTTCAGAACTTCTGGCTTTGTCTCTCACCTGTGGCACTTCTGCTCGTTCTTTTCTCAGTAAGGTTGCGGAAAAGTCCCATATAAAAACAGTCTAGAATGTGTTTTTCACATGACGTTTTAGCCTAGACGGTGAACTAATTAATCTGTGCGAACCAGCCAGTGACACTGAAATGTATGTAATATTTTTCAGAGCAAGATTTTGGTTAACTAAATACAGTGTCAAGCCAGCAGTCTAACATAGAAACTTGTGTACCGTAGTCAGACGCTTTATCCATTATGCCGCTTGCCTTGATTGAGAATGAGTGACGCACCATATTTTAATTGTCAAATTGACAGAGCAAGCGATGCAAACTTGGTGTTTTCAATGTTTAAAAAGGCTTTTCAAGTTTGTCATTTAAACTTGAAAAAAGCACACTTGATTTGGCCTAACTAATATTTTATCAACCCCAATCAAAAAAAGTTTGTTTGAATTATAATCTACATAATAAATCACATTTCCAGTTGCTGAGGGATTCTTGTTCTGTGAAAGTGGCTCAAATTCAGATGTGGGATCTGTAGTTTAACAAGTACCTGCCAAATGACAAGATATGAGTTCCCATACCGGGAGTTGAACCCGGGCCACCTGGGTGAAAACCAGGAAACCTAACCGCTAGACCATATGGGAAGATGCTACGGTACAAAAAACTTTACAGACACATTGATAAAGGTCAATAAAACGCTGGTTTGCATTATGTCTGTTGTTGAAATTAAAAGCTCCGTCGTTGCCTGCACCGAAAATTGACGTCCCTGCCTTTGAAGCAATGTGGAAATTAAAAGTTCTATAATTATTTTCAGAACTTCTGGCTTTGTCTCTCACCTGTGGCATTTCTGCTCGCTCTTTTCTCAGTAAGTTTGCGGAAAAGTCCCATATAAAAAGAGTCTAGAATGTGTTTTTCACATGACGTTTTAGCCTAAATGGTGAACTAATTAATCAGTGCGAACCAGCCAGTGACACTGAAATGTAGGTAATATTTTTCAAAGCAAGATTTTGGTTAACTAAATACAGTGACGAGCCAGCAGCCTAACATAGAAACTTGTGTACCGTAGGCAGACGCTTTATGCATTGTGCCGCTGGCCCTGCTGGAGAATGAGTGACGCACCATATTTTAATTGTCAAATTGACAGAGCAAGCGATGCAAACTTGGTGTTTTCAATGTTTAAAAAGGCTTTTCAAGTTTGTCATTTAAACTTGAAAAAAGCACACTTGATTTGGCCTAACTAATATTTTATCAACCCCAATCAAAAAAAGTTTGTTTGATTTATAATCTACATAATAAGTCACATATCCAGTTGCTGAGGGATTCTTGTTCTGTGAAAGTGGCTGAAATTCAGATGTGGGATCTGAAGTTAAACAACTACCTGCCAAATGACAAGATATGAGTTCCCATACCGGGAGTTGAACCCGGGCCACCTGGGTGAAAACCAGGAATCCTAACCGCTAGACCATATGGGAAGATGCTACAGTACAATAAACTTTACAGGCACATTGATAAAGGTCAATAAAACACTGGTTTGCATTATGTCTGTTGTTGAAATTAATTGCTCCATCGTTGCCTGCACCGAAAATTGACGTCCCTGCCTTTGAAGCAATGTGGAAATTAAAAGTTCTATAATTATTTTCAGAACTTCTGGCTTTGTCTCTCACCTGTGGCACTTCTGCTCGTTCTTTTCTCAGTAAGGTTGCGGAAAAGTCCCCTATAAAAACAGTCTAGAATGTGTTTTTCACATGACGTTTTAGCCTAGACGGTGAACTAATTAATCTGTGCGAACCAGCCAGTGACACTGAAATGTATGTAATATTTTTTAGAGCAAGATTTTGGTTAACTAAATACAGTGACGAGCCAGCAGCCTAACATAGAAACTTGTGTACCGTAGGCAGACGCTTTATGCATTGTGCCGCTGGCCCTGCTGGAGAATGAGTGACGCACCATATTTTAATTGTCAAATTGACAGAGCAAGCGATGCAAACTTGGTGTTTTCAATGTTTAAAAAGGCTTTTCAAGTTTGTCATTTAAACTTGAAAAAAGCACACTTGATTTGGCCTAACTAATATTTTATCAACCCCAATCAAAAAAAGTTTGTTTGATTTATAATCTACATAATAAGTCACATTTCCAGTTGCTGAGGGATTCTTGTTCTGTGAAAGTGGCTCAAATTCAGATGTGGGATCTGAAGTTAAACAACTACCTGCCAAATGACAAGATATGAGTTCCCATACCGGGAGTTGAACACGGGCCACCTGGGTGAAAACCAGGAATCCTAACCGCTAGACCATATGGGAAGATGCTATGGTACAATAAACTTTACAGGCACATTGATAAAGGTCAATAAAACACTGGTTTGCATTATGTCTGTTGTTGAAATTAATTGCTCCATCGTTGCCTGCACCGAAAATTGACGTCCCTGCCTTTGAAGCAATGTGGAAATTAAAAGTTCTATAATTATTTTCAGAACTTCTGGCTTTGTCTCTCACCTGTG